>NC_091296.1:46590259-46646898 GCF_038502225.1 Cherax quadricarinatus
TATATATATATATATATATATATATATATATATATACAGTAACAGGTGCACAGAGCATTGTGTGTATAGTGACTTGTCCTGGGAGGTCGTGAGTGCCCTACTCCGCCTCATCACACATCTTCCACTCCTCCCTGTCCTCCACCGCCCACCACTAGGACGGGAGACCCCTCTCCTCCCCCCACCACCACCATGAACTACATGCTGTATGTGCCATGCGCCATTTTCCCCTCAGCCTGGGCTTACCACACAGTTTAAGGTATGGCAGATGATGAAGCCACCCAGCCACAAAGCCAGGGAAACAGTGCACCCAACAATGAAAGAAGAGGCACATGTCAGGTGTGTGTAGAGTTTCGAGCACGCAATAGGGATGGGCGCATTCGTGCACACAATGGGTGTGCGGGATCACATATGCCCCCAGCAGAGAGCAGCCCACAGCCTGCACAGGCAGATGACAATTCCAATGGCAACCTCCTCACTTGCGATAACCTTCTGTTGGCATTCAGATCCACTGCTAGCAGTACACTATCCCACATCCCTAAAGCGGCTCGCCCATATGCAGCAGGGAAATTCACAGACCTTCTGTTATGCAGGGTTCCGCATGACATCGTAATGTACATATAGTGGAGAAGTGTGCCATAATAGTATGAATGTTATAATTGTAAAGAATAATTTTATAATTCATAACGTGCATTTGGGGGCACTGTAAAGTATTCTAACTGTAATTATAAAGAAATCCTTCTAGGTAGTTATTTTCCAAGTATGTTTGGGTACGCAGAGTAAGCGTGGCTTAGGGAGTCACGTGGAGTCAGCATGGTGTGGGGGCTTGCGTCGGAGATGCTGTGTATTTAAGCTAAGTTTGTAGTTGTGTACTCCTTTTGTTTAGCTAACCCAAGCTATAGGCTCTTCTATGGCTTACCTGTATGCCCTCCTAGGCTCTGACATGGTCAGGGTGCTGTGGGATGAGTGAGGAAATAAGAAATTGGGCTGGTAGTGGAGTAGTGATGGACTGGCGCTGACTAGGCCTAGTGGTTATGGTGGCTGGACCTCCAGCCAGCTGTTTCTTGTGTACCCTCATTTGGGTATTTAGGATTAAGGTGTTTCTAGAGTGTATATATAGTGTTATGTTGAATAAATAGATATATTTTCCTAACTAGGATTTTTGCCTAATCCTCTGTTAACCAACCCATTGAAGTAACAATTACTAGTTTAGCGCATTCTGTTTTGACTGGGATAACCATGTGTGGCCTGTTTATGCTTGAGATGTGTGTAACTTTTACCTTTGCCCTTAGACAAGGCTCAAGCCCCAGCTATCCCACTTTTCTGCATAACATGGGGGCCTGTATAAGGGAGAATTATAAAATTTTATGTGGTAATTCAAGTTTGCAACCTGGAAAATCAATAATCATTCTTTACTGGGTTGGTCAGAGGAAGCATTCACTATAACACTCACACTAAAATAATAATTTACCTTTGTTTGCAATATTGCTGGTTTTTAGGGTGTTATTATTAACTAATACCCTGTGCATAATTTACCTTTGTGTGCAATATTGCTGATTTTTAGGGTGTTATTAATACCTGATATTTTGTGCATAATTTACCCTTGCAGGTACAATCTTGCTGATTTTTGGGGAGGTTATGCTTATCTAATTTTCTGGGAATAATTTTCCTTTGCAGGTACAATAGCTCCATTTTTCTGCCAGGATTTTTTTGTTGTGTGCAATCCTGTTTCATTTTAGGGAGTCACATGACAATCACTACTTGTGAATATACTACTTCAGTGTATGTACTTACTGTTTAGAAGTTTTTTTTTTTTGGTGGCACATACAGTTTGGTCTGCGATTCAACATACTGAACTCTGGTGTTACTTCATAAAACGGCATTCCTCAGGGGCACTTTTGTACAAAGTTAACTTGATCGTTTACAAGTTTGCTTGATGTAATTTAGGTAAAATGCATCAACGCCAGTGCCTGGCCAGCGCTATGTTGTGATGGTGCCTTTTCCTAACACAATTGTCTAAGAGCGTGACTGTGGGCTGGTTTGGCATAGAACTTGATCACTTTTATGTTCGGCGAGTTTCACATGTCAACAGTCTAGTACCTTAGTTTGTTAATATTGCATATTTGTAGTACCAAAAGACAATGATTGTATGGTGGTCATTCCCCAGTTATCATTTTGCCCGTTGCCTCAGACCTTAATGTGGGGTTTATTTTCTTTCTTTTTCCTTTTGCCTAGCGGTGTCCGTAGGGACCCCGCTAGCAGAGTGAGACCTATGGTCTGGGGGTGGGAGTGTTATACAGGGTTCTGCATGACATCGTAATGTACATATAGTGGAGAAGTGTGCCAAAATAGTATGAATGTTATGATTGTAAAGCATAATTTTATAATTCATAATGTGCATTTGGAGGTACTGTAAAGTACTCTAACTGTAATTATAAAGAAATCCTTCTAGGTAGTTATTTTCCAAGTGTGTTTGGGTACGCGGAGTAAGCGTGCCGGAGGGAGTCACGTGGGGTCAGCATGGTGTGGAGGCTGGCGTCGGAAATGCTGTGTATTTAAGCTAAGTTTGTAGTTGTGTACTCCTTTTGTTTAGCTAACCCAAGCCATAGGCTCTTCTATGGCTTACATGTATGCCCACCTAGGCTCTGACATGGTCAGGGTGCTGTGGGATGAGTGAGAAAATAAGAAATGGGGTTGGTAGTGGAGTAGTGACGACCTGGCGCTGACTAGGCCTAGTAGTTATTACAGACGAATCTCCAGCTAGCGTGGCCGTGACGAACTCTAACTCAAGTCCCCCTCAATGCTGTCAACATGACTCACGAAATCGTAATGACACGATTGCAAACAAACCATACCACGGGCGGGATTGAACCCGCTGTCAGAGAGTCTCAAAACTCCAGACCGTCGCGTTAGCCACTGGACCAGCTAGCCACAATGAGATTCGTCCAACTAGGTATATTTCTACACCATAGGAAGGTTAGCATAGGCACCACTGTGACCACAAATGCAAGTTTTTACAGACGAATCTCCAGCTAGCCCGTGGTATGGTTTGTTTGCAATCATGTCATTACGATTTCGTGAGTCATGTTGACGGCATTGAGGGGCCTTGAGCTAGAGTTCGTCACGGCCACGCTAGCTGGAGATTCGTCTGTAAAAACGTGCATTTGGGGCCACAGTGGTGCCTATGCTAACCTTCCTATGGTGTAGAAATATACCTAGTTGGACGAATCTTATTGTGGCTAGCTGGTCCAGTGGCTAATGCGACGGTCTGGAGTTTTGAGACTCTGACCGAGGGTTCAATTCCGCCCGTGGTATGGTTTGTTTGCAATCGTGTCATTACGATTTCGTGAGTCATGTTGACGGCACTGAGGGGGCTTGAGCTAGAGTTCGCCACGGCCACGCTAGCTGGAGATTCATCTGTAAAAACTTGCATTTGTGGTCACAGTGGTGCTTATGCTAACCTAGTGGTTATGGTGGCTGGACCTCCAGCCAGCTGTTTCTTGTGTACCCTCATTTGGGCGTTTAGGATTAAGGTGTTTCTAGAGTGTGTATACTGTTATGTTGGATAAATAGATATATTTTCCTAACTAGGATTTTTGCCTAACCCTCTGTTAACCAACCCATTGAAGTAACAAATACTGGTTTATCGCTTTCTGTTTTGACTAGGATAGCCTTGGGTGGCCTGTTTATGCTTGAGATGTGTGTAACTTTTGCCTTTGCCCTTAGACAAGGCTCAAGCCCCCAGCTATCCCACTTTTCTGCGTAACACCTTCTTAAGCAGGTGAATGGAGGTTCCACCAACTTAGAAGCCCGAGGCACCATCCAAGCATGGCGCAGCCTACTCCTGTTCGGCAATGTCTGTCTTGCAGTTCCTGAGAGACGAGGCAAACTGCTAACCACGTCAGTTATCAAGGCAGTGCGCAACTACCCATGAACTGACAATTGTGTCCCTCTGCCCCATCATTGCAGGAATCACAGAGGTAGACCCAAGAAAAGTTCCACTGAAAACGAGAAAATCTGCGCACAGGATAGCAAAAGATATCGAAGGTAACACAGTGGGAGCAATCCGAATAATTACAAGTGACGACACTGTAGCCCCCAAAGATGAGACCACGGCCCAAGCACTAAGAGACAAGCATCCAACCAGGGACACCATAGCCATCAACAAGAACCCTGAGGAAGACCCCATCACTGAACAATTAATTTTGCCAGAATCGGAAGTCTATAAGGCGATTGTGTCATTTCCAGCAGGATCTGCAGGAGGTTACACTGGAATTCGACCTCAGCATCTCAAAGAGATGGTAAATCCAGTACTCGGTACATCTGCATCAATTCTTCTCACCGAGTTAACAACTTTCCTCAACAACTGCCTGGCTGGGCGAATCCCAGAAGAAATTAAACCTTTCTTTTTTGGAGCCTCACTATGTGCGTTGAAGAAGAAAGGTGGGGGAATCAGACCCATTGCGGTTGAAAACACTCTTCGCCGTCTCGCTGCCAAAGCAGCAGTAAGAAACAATCGCCTAGAAGCTGCCAGTTTTCTCCAGCCACACTAACTGGGCTTTGGATTCTCTCAAGGTAGTGAAGCTGCAGCTCATGCGGCAAGGGCCTACATCAGAGACCTACCAGAAGACAAGGTCGTAGTCAAACTTGATTTTAGAAATGCCTTTAATATGGTGAAGAGAAATGCTGTCTTGCCAGCTGTTCAGGATCGGTTCCCCAGTCTTTTTCCCTTCATTTCAGCCGGCTACAGCAAACCCTCAATTCTTTTGTTTGGAGAACATGAAATTCTCTCATCAGAAGGTGTTCAGCAGGGTGACCCACTAGCTCCACTTCCCTTCTGCTTGGCAGTAAGAGAACTAACTTCCAGCCTACGGAGCGAGCTCAACATCTGGTACCTGGATGATGGCACTCTGGCAGGTACTCAAGAGTCCCTGGTAGGGGACCTACAACTGGTGAAAACACAGGGAGAAGACTTGGGAGTCATCCTCAATCCCTCCAAGTGTGAAATCATCA
Source organism: Cherax quadricarinatus (assembly GCF_038502225.1). Taxonomy (NCBI): domain Eukaryota; kingdom Metazoa; phylum Arthropoda; class Malacostraca; order Decapoda; family Parastacidae; genus Cherax; species Cherax quadricarinatus. Next base: position 46,595,270 of record NC_091296.1, read on the forward strand.
CGGTGAACCAGGAAATAATCAATGTTGTGCGAAGAATCCTCCCAGAAGTCTCTACTACCACTCCGTCCAACAGTACCCTCTTGGGAGCACCGCTGGGTCACCAGGCCATCGACACAGTCCTCAAGGACAAATTGAATGACCTGATGAGAATGGAGGAGAGAATAAGCAATCTTGATGCCCATGATGCTCTGTATCTCCTCACAAGGTACCTTACTATTCCAAGACTCACTTCCTGAGGTGTGCACCCTCTTTTGACAACCCAGCATTCGACGAATATGACGCACACCTGAGATCAACCTTTAACAAGGCACTATACCTGTCACTAGAGGATTAGCAATGGGATCAGGCAACCCTCCCGGTGCGACTGGGAGGTAAAGGGGTGCGCAAGGCAACACATGTTGCTTTACCTGCTTTTCTGTCTTCGTGTTTGGCTTCCGGTGCATTAGTCAAGAAGATTGTTCCCGAAAGCTTGAGAGACGTGGTAGGAGCTCAAGACCCCAGGTTTACTGAAGCAGCGATTCGGTGGGACACCCTTACAGATTCCTCCAGTAGACCAGCTCCTCCCAAAGAACACAAGCAGTCCCACTGGGACAAATCGATAATGGAAAAAATCGCTAGCCCAATGCTCTCCAACGCCTCAGGAAGGGACAAAGCTCGTCTCCTGGCAGTGAAGGCACCACACTCAGGAGATTTCCTGTTAGCTGTTCCCAATTCCTCCTTGGGCACTCGACTAGACCCACAGGCCGAATGGATTGGTGTTGCTCTTCGCCTAGCCGCCCCCATCCTCACCGAACATAGGTGTATTTGGGGCAGGGCGACAGCTGATCAATTCTGACTTCATGGTCTCGTTTGCCACATAGCAGAAGGGAAGTATGCCACGCATGAGGAGGTCAGTGACATCATAAAGAGAAGCCTCGCCACAGCCCGTTGCCCAGCTCAACGGGAACCCCAAGTGCAGAGGTCTGACGGAAGTCAAAACCGTCCTGATGGAGCCACTATGCTACCTAGGAAGGATGGAAAGCAGATTTCCTGGGACTACACCTGTGCTGCCACATTGGCAGACACCTACTTGCCATACTCCGTAGTGGAAGGGGGTGGAGCAGCCAGCCACAGGGAGACCCAGAAGATCCGCAAATATGAAGACCTTACCCCTTGCTATAACTTTATCCCAATAGGGTTTGAGACCCTTGGAGCATGGGGCAAGTGTGCTGTAAAATTCCTCAAAGAGCTGGGTGAAAAGCTCATCATAGAAACCAAGGACCACAGGGCGACCAGCTTCCTCCTTCAGAGACTCAGTGTTGCGATCCAGAGAGGAAATGCCTGCAGCATTCTGGGCATGTGGCCCACCGCCCTGGAGCTGGACGAAGTATTCGAGATGTAGCTCTGAGTTACCTATGTTGTTTTACTTTCTATTGTATCTGTGAATATTTTGTCAATGTGTTTTGTCTTTAAATAAAATATATATTAATTAAATATAGGGGTGGTATGAGAAAATTCTCAAACAGCTTCAGGGAGAACCTTGAGTTTTCCCTGAAGCAAGTTTATTCTTTTCTCTGAGGATGAATGTCCCTAGGACAATTCTAGAGGTGGTACCTCCCTATATATATATATATATATATATATATATATATATATATATATATATATATATATATATATATATATATATATATATATATATATTATACTCTGTTTCGATAGATGTATTGATGATTGTTGTTAGTGGTACACAGAGAGCCTCTGCTCCCTCTCTCAGGACCCATGGAAAGATGTTATCCAGTTTCTTTGCCTTTATGGTATCTACTCGCTTAGCAGCCTCCTCACCTCTTCGGTTATATGTATTGTTTTAGCACTTGGTGATGTGCTCCACCCCTCTGTGTTTCAAGAGTCCTTTCTATCTCCACAGTGAATAGCTCCTCACATACTTCTCGGTCATTTCTTGTGAACTTGCCTTCTTCTTTCTTTAGCTTGATAACCTGGTCCTTCACTGTTGTTCTCCTCCTGATGTGATTGTTGAACAGTTTTGGGTAGCACTTGCCTTTTGCTGCTGTGTCATTTTCATACTGCCATTGAGCCTCTCCCCTTATCTATGCATTATCATTTCTGGCTCTACAACTAGTTCCTCATTCTCCTGGGTTCTTTGCCTGTTACACTTCTTCCATTCCCTAGTGCATTAGTTCTGGCCTCTCTTCACCTCTGGGTGAACAAAGGGCTCGTTCTGGTCTTCTCATTATTTATGTTGCCCTTGCGTAAAAACCTCTCCTCTGCTTTCTTGCGTATTATTGTCACTCATTCCATCATCTCGTTTACTGATTTCCCTACCAGTTCTCTGACCCACTGAACCTCATGCAGGAAGTTCCTCAAGCCTGTGTAGTTCCCTCGCTCGTAGTATGGCTTCTTTCGCTCTGCCCTTCCTGCTTCTCTCTCCACTAGTAATTCTAGTATGTATATTAATCTCAGAACCATATGATCACGAACTCCATGGTGGCCTTTCATATGTGATATCCTCAATATCTGCACTACTTAAGGTTCATCTTCTCCGCTCTCTAGTTGTGTCCCTAACGTACTGATGCATGAGGTTTTCCAGTACCACATCCATCACCTTTGCCCTCCACGTTTCTGGGGCCCCATGTGGCTCCAGGTTTTCTCGGTCGATTTCTTTGTGGTTGAAGTCACGCATAACTAGTAGCTTTGCTCTGCACATATGGGCCCTTGTGGCCACTTTAGCCAGTGTGTCAACTATTGCTCTGTTACTCTGATCATATTCATGTATTGGCCTCCTGCTATTCTGTGGTGGGTTATGCATCACTGCAAGTACCATCTTGGGACCTCCAGACTGAACTGTTCCTATTATGTAGTCTCCTTCTCCTCTGTTTCCTCTCTCCAGTTCCTCAAAATCCCATTGTTTTTTTGTCTTTCCTAAGGATCTGATATCCAGTTGCAAAGATAGCATCTGTTATCATTCCTGTGAGCTTAGTTTTTGTGAGAGCTATGATGTCAGGTGATGCCTCTTTGATTCTTTCATGCCACTCTTCCCTGTTGGATCACACTTTCAGTTTCCTCTCCAACACTGTGTTCTGGGGGGGGGGGGGTTGTGGAGGGGAGTGGGGGAGGGGCTGTGGAGGGGAGTGGGGGAGGGGTTGTGGAGGGGAGTGGGGGATCTGGCAGGGTGCTGTGGGGTTCTGCTTCACAGTGTGGGGTGGTGGCTATGAGTGTGGATTGTAGTTTATATTGAGGTAGTGTCTTTCGCTGTGAGGTTCTGAGGGTGGTTCTCCGTGTTTGTACTTGTTGCTCTGCTTGGCTCTGGCTGTCCTCTGCCGACTCTATCCTTGTCTCTCTTTCTAGCCCTTTCGTTTCTGTGCCCTCTCCCTCAGGTGTTGTCATTCCATTCTTGTTCTGTTGCAGTCTAAAAATACCCTCCTGTATGTTGATTCCTTCAGCCGTGGTTTCTCTTGCAGGATCCTGTTCCACACTGTTACTCTTGAAAATCAGTTTCACTGGCCGATTTCTTCATTTCAAGTACCCCCCTATTCTCTGTAAATTTATTATCTCGATCATGTTCTCCTTGCCTATTTATTTGATGAAGTTTTCAATTTGTTGTTTTTCTTTCTGGCATCTTTCACTGTGTATCCTCCCATCGCTCTCCTGAAGCCCATAAATAAAGACTGTCCTCTCCCTCTCCTCCTTCCATTGCCTTTTCCTCTGTGTCTCTGGGTCCCATTTGTACATAGCTATTGCCCCTCTTATTTTTTCCTGTAGCTCTTGGTGGCTTAGTTGTGCCTCAATATGGGACCAGTCATCTTTTCTACCTGCACCCTTCTCATTCACTTACTGCTATCACTGTGCCCAACATATAGCCTTTGACGTATCTAGCTCGATTAGCAGCTTCACTTCTTCCTCGGATGTATGTATTGTGTCCAACACTTGATGGTGTAACCCACCTCTCCGTCTTTCTGGAGTCCCTTCTGTCTCCTCTGTGGACACTTCTTTGAATCTCATGTTGAGCTCCTCACATACTTCTCTGTTGTTTCTGTGTGTGTGTGTGTGTGTGTGTGTGTGTGTGTGTGTGTGTGTGTGTGTGTGTGTGTGTGTGTGTGTGTGTGTTTGTGTGTGTGCGTGTTGTTTATGTGTGAGGGAGTGCTGCTTGCGTGCTGTATGTGTGTGTGCATGAGCGTGCATGTGTATTAAGTGTGTGTGTGTGTGTGCATATGTGTGTATGTGTGTGTGTACTCACCTAATTGTGCTTGCAGGGGTCGAGACTCAGCTCCTGTACTCATCTATTTGTACTCACCTATTTGTGGTTGCAGGGGTCGATTCACAGCTCCTGGCCCCGCCTCTTTGCTGATTGCTACTAGGTCCTCTCTCTCCCTGCCCCATGAACTCTATCATACCTCGCCTTAAAACTATGTATGGTTCCTGCCTCCACTACATCACTTTCTAGGCTATTCCATGGCCTGACTACTCTATGACTGAAGAAATACTTCCTAACATCCCTTTGATTCATCTGAGTCTTCAACTTCCAATTGTGACCACTTGTGTCTGTGTCCCATCTCTGGAACATCCCGTCTTTGTCCACCTCGTCTATTCCGCGCAGTATTTTATATGTCGTTATCATGTCTCCCCTGACCTTCCTGTCCTCCAGTGTCGTCAGGCCGATTTCCCTCAACCTTTCTTCGTAGGACAATCCCCGTAGCTCTGGGACTAGTCTTGTTGCAAACCTTTGCACTTTCTCTAATTTCTTGACGTGCTTGACTAGGTGAGGATTCCAAACTGGTGCTGCATACTCCAGTATGGGCCTGACGTAGATGGTATACAGAGTCTTAAACGAATCCTTACTGAGGTATCGGAACGCTATCCGTAGGTTTGCCAGGCGCCCGTATGCTGCAGCAGTTATCTGATTGATGTGCGCCTCAGGAGATATGCTCGGTGTTATACTCACCCCCAGATCTTTTTCCTTGAGTGAGGTTTGCAGTCTTTGGCCATCTAAACTATATTGTGTCTGCGGTCTTCTTTGCCCTTCCCCAATCTTTATGACTTTGCATTTGGCAGGGTTAAATTCAAGGAGCCAGTTGCTGGACCAGGCTTGTAGCCTGTCCAGGTCTCTTTGTAGTCCTGCCTGATCCTCGTCCGATTTGATTCTTCTCATTAACTTCACATCATCTGCAAACAAGGACACTTCTGAGTCTATCCCTTCCGTTATGTCGTTCACATATACCAAGAACAGCACAGGTCCTAGGACTGACCCCTGTGGAACCCCGCTTGTCACAGGCGCCCACTCTGACACCTCGTCGCGTACCATGACTCGTTGTTGCCTCCCTGTCAGATATTCTCTGATCCATTGCAGTGCCTTTCCTGTTATGTGTGCCTGGTCCTCTAGCTTTTGCAGTAACCTCTTGTGAGGAACTGTGTCGAAGGCCTTCTTGCAGTCCAAAAATATGCAGTCGATCCACCCCTCTCTCTCTTGTGTTACTTCTGTCACCTTGTCATAAAACTCTAGTAGGCTTGTGACACAGGATTTTCCTTCCCTGAAACCGTGCTGGTTGTCAATTATACACTTGTTTCTTTCCAGGTGCCCCACCACTCTCCTCCTGTGTGAATGTGTGTGTGCATGTTTGTTATGACCTGTGTGTACTCACCTATTTGTGGTTGCAGGGGTCGAGTCTTAGCTCCTGGCCCCTGGTGTGTGTGTGTGTGTGTGTGTGTGTGTGTGTGTGTGTGTGTGTGTGTGTGTGTGTGTGAGTGTGTGTTTCAGCCTTGAGTGTTCCGGGGGTCAATGGCCCCTCGGTACGGTTCATAACTAGACCTCCTGGTAAATCAGGGCCTGATCGAAAAGGCTGTTACAGCTGGTCAAACGCAATCCAACGTACAAATCAATGCCCGATTGGTCAGTTACTGTATGTGTACTCACGTAAGGGTCGAATCATAGCTCCTGGTCCCTCTTCACTGGTCGTTACTAGGCTCTCTCTCTCTCTCTCTTGGCTTTGAGAGTTTTATCATACTTCTTCTTAAAGCTATATAAGGGCCCTGCCTCTACTACTACCTTCCCCAGGTCGTTCCACTTCTGACTGCTCTAAGAGTGAAACAAAACTTACTGATATATCTGTGACTAATATGTTTTTAATTCCCAGCTGTGCCCTTGCATTTCTATTTCCCGTCTCTGAAACATTCCGACCCTGTTCACCTTATCAATTACACTCAGTAATTTCTTCGTTATCGTATCACTCTCTAATCCATCTGTCCTCTAGTATCATCATGTCGTCGGGCATGTTGTGTATGTGTGTGTGTACTCATCTGTATGTAGTTGTAGGGGTCGATTCACAGTTCCTGGCCCCGTCTCATCGCTGGTCGCTACTAGGTCCATTCTCTCCCGGCAACAGTATTATTATTATTATAATCAAGGGGAAAGCGCTAAACCCGGAGGATTATACAGCGCCTAGGGGGAGGGGATGTGGAAGGCATTCAGGCTTAATTCGGAGAACTGGAGCACAGATCCAATTCCCTAAATCAAAAGCCCCTCACCAACATCAAGGAACCTTCTTTGAGGGGCCGGCAACAGTAGCCTTGTCTCACCTGTTTGTAAAGCCATGTATGGAAGTAACCTCTACTACATCACTCTCCAGATTATTCCACTTCCTGACAACTCTACGGCTGTAGAAATACTTCTTAACATCCTTCTGACTCATCTAAGTTTTTAACTTCAAGTTGTGCCTTCTTGTTTATTTTTCCTAACCCTGAAACATTCTGTCTCTGTTCACCTTGTCAGTTTCCCCTCAATATTTTGCACTTCGTTATCATATACCTTCTAGTCCTCCTGTTGCCCAGAGTTTTCTTATCCTCTTGCCATAGTGCATACCCCATAGTTCCGGAACTATTCTTGATGCAAACCTCTGTGTGTAAGTTTGCATATGTGCGTGGTGTGTGCCTGGTGCATGTGTGTGAATTTGTGTGTGTGTATGTTTAGGCCTGCCTGTCTGTGTGGGTCTTCGTGTGTGTGTGCACGTGTGTGACTAACAGAATTCTTAACATAACTTCATTGTTACCGCTACCTTGCGTCCCTGCACAATCTTCTACCGTCGAAGTCAGGATGACAATAAAAACAGATGAAGTAGCAGCTTTGATGTTATCAGTCCGTCAGTCTTCGTAGGAGGTGATTAGTCTCTCCTTTCATAAACATGTATTAAGTTGGTTAATGGGGTTCAGAACCTACCGACAAAAATATTTTAATTCCTAAAATTTTATTTAAAATATACTCTTAGTATATATATAAATTGAGAAAAATACACCGTTTCGTGTATATATCCCCGTGAAGCCTATAGCATAAGTTGGTTGGTTGGTACATATAAAACCTATAGACTTCATTCGAGTTATGAAGGCTGCATGGAAATCCGTCCACCAACAGACACGAATAATTTGATCACTAAAGTAGCGATTAAATTAATGCCTCGGCATATATACTCTGGGAGAGGTACAACCCCCTTAGTATATATCCTGTGTTGTATAGACATATAACCAGAGCTTAAATACTAGAGCAGAAGTTAGGTACAACACATGGAGTTTACGTCACAGGTGAGTGTGACTCACTAGTGGAGTCAGACGTGACAATGGTAGTAAGAACATTGTTCAGTGAAGCATTTCTGATATCCAGCTATAGTTATTTAGATTAAGGTTCGTAATATAAATTAAAAAAATGAAATGTTAATAAATAAAATATTTTCAGATAAGTTCCACATATATCTCCTGACCACTAACAGCCACGTTAAAGAAATATGATAAAACACTTCACAGGTGAACCAGTGGTTTCGAGAGAGAGAGAGAGAGATCTGGTTCATTCGCTCTGCCTCAACCTTACTTGTCATCGACTGTGATCATTGTAATGTTGGGTGAGGTAGTGACCGCATGTGTGTGTTACAGTTGGCAATATTACGTGCTAAGTTTTAGTGATGTGCGTAGTATTGTGTGAAAAGAGTCGTTGATAGTGTGTGGAATGTAATGCACAACATGTTATTGATATGTGGATAAAATCATAAGGTAAGTACAGAGCTGCAGTGTGTAGGTGTCACAAGATAAGCTTACAGTGTTTATCATTAGGTATCTTCAGAGGGGATTTTTTTAAAGTTATTTTCACTTTTTTTTATTTTTAATTCAAATTTATCACTTATCGTTCATAACGCGAGAAACCCTCATATAATATGCTTCTAATTTTCAACCCTTGTGGACGGTAGCTAGAGAGTGATTAACAATTAGAGCGTCCTCTTTGACTCAGGCTGTTGAAACCATTTCCTTCATTCTGGCATAGCTCGGATAACTTAAAAATTCTTTATGTAAGTTGAAACAATCAAAAAAGGTGCCTCTTAATTAAACGGCGGCAGAGAGTGAAATTCAGGTGTTAAGTGTATAGAGTTGATCATTTTATATGTAATGTAGAACAAGTCGCATGGGGATGGAGGTGTTTAGCTCTAGATCTTCCGCAATCTCGTGCATCGTCAGGAGTAATGCATTGTTGCAAGACAACAACAGATACGAGAGCAGAGCTGTATGACCCTTGTGGATTAACGGTTAGTTATAATATAATAACAGATAACAGCAAAAATTCTGAGGCAAGGCAGAAAGTATCACTGTTATCTGTTGCTGTATTGCACCATTGCATAGCTGCTGACAACGCACGAAAATGCGAAAGATCTAGAGCTAAAGATTTCCAAACCCAAGTGGCTTGTTCTTCATTGTTAAAACAGTCTACATGAGATTGCATTGAGTATAATATAATGTAAAAAAAAAATTATACCCAGTTTCCTGTTCGCAAAGCCTTCAGTGTTTAATGTCTGATGCAGTTTACGGCCTTGTAAGTGCGCATTAAATTGTGTGTGTAGAGAAATTTATGGTTAATGAAATGTAGAATTACTGGAGAATTACTCTTCTGATAGGCTTCAAATTGTCACCACTCGTGTAGCTTACTGAACGCAAGGATCGCCTATTATTACCTACCAAAAGTCCTGATTACCTTATTTTGTTCAATGAAAAGTGAAGTTTATTTATAACTAATAATTAAAATGATTTTCTGATCGGCTAAAAAAATTTTATTCTTTTTATCTCCATGAATGATGACAATCCATAATTATATTATCATTGGTACTAAGCTTGGAATTGTTCGAATCTGATCATTTACTCTAATGCCTTTTCTGATCGTCCTCAAACTCTTAGATGGCGGGTTTTATTAACAGAATGGTTGATGCTGACTTTTAGCTCTGATGAGTTCAGTTTGTCAAATTTATTAATTCATTATTCCTGTGTAATAACCGAAGAATGTTTCTGATGCGAAATATTTTTTATTAATTCTGCACTGTATTGCTGCCACAAGAATTTTTTTAAAGAAATTTTATCGGAAAAAGTATTGAAACATAAAAGTAAAGTTTTTTAAATGAGTGTGGTGAATTTTTAACTGAATATAATCGTAAAGAAACACTGCGAAAAATATTGCTCGGTAAGGAATTTTTACTACGTATCAAGGAAACACTTGATTATTTTCGGAACTTTCCCGGCAAATCTTTTTTCTGTCTTAAGCATTTTTTTCTCTTTCGAAAACTCTTTATTGGATAAGCTTCAAACTTTAATTAGAGGTGTATAAAAGGGTAGATTTGTTTGACTATTTGTTTGTGTTGGTGGGCTGTGGACAATTCATAGGACATTTGCAAATAGTTTATGATAACTAGAAAAAGCCGCCGCCTGTTTTTGTATATTCTTCGAAGTTATTATTATCAGATTGTCTTAGTGCCATTTTACGACCTTTAATCTCGAAAGGGTTTAGTATTTTTTTCCCTTGTATCATTTGACCTTGATGCTGGTGAGTGGCTCTTGATCTTGAAGGGGGCAATTCTTCACAAGTGAATTTCTTTTTGATTGTAATAATAATTCTCAAGTGAATTGAATCTGATCTGGTATATATGATCCCAACTAGAACACAGCTGTTGGCTTACTTATGGTATATATGAAACATAGCTTAACTTGAGGCCGTGTAAGTGCAAATTTTGTTGTTTTCTTTGTAATAGCTGTGTAATAACTGAATAATGTTAAGTATTCTGTTTCACACAGGTGCACACTCGCACACAAAGACCCACACAGACAGGTACGCATAAAACAAACACACACACACACACACACACACACACACACACACACACACACACACACACACACACACACACACACACACACACACACACACACACACACACACACACAGGAGCTCGGACTCTACCCCTGCAACCTCAACTAGGTGAGTACACACACACACACCACGCACTCACCATACACATGCACACTTACGCACAGAGGTTTGCATCAATAATAGTTCCGGAACTATGGGGTATGTACTATGGGAAGAGGATAAGAAAACTCACGGAAAGGGAAAACAGGAGAACTAGAAGGTATATGATAACGAAGTGCAAAATATTCAGGGGAACCTGACGAGGTAAATAGACAGAATGTTTCAGGTCAGCCTTGAAAAGTTAGTGCGGATGTATTGACCTTGAAGAAAACCTTACCTTGATTTTAGGTAATACAATTTTTAAAGTGCCAATTTTATTAATAAAGTTGATTTCTGTGAATGCTTTTTCTGATCGTAGAGAATTTAGTATTGGGTGTTATTTTGATAGACTTTAAGTCCGAGTAATGTACTTCAAGGTGCCTGTTATGTCTGCGCCTTAGACACTTGATAAAATAAATTTAATTCCCTAAGCTCAAAATAAAATGAATGATTCAGTTTTATATGTTTATGTATTTTAAGATATTGGTGTCTTTGAAAGTCTGAATTAAATTGGTTTATGGCCTAATTTACCTATTTATTGAAGATGTTTGGATATTAGAATCTGATTAATTAATTTAAAATGTTAAAATACAATTCGCAAGTGTAACACTGAACATGAATATGCAGGTGACGTTAATTTTTTGGAATACTAGGCCAATATGTGCTCTACACACAGGTATTTTATTGAGTAAATTTTTCAGCATTAACAGCTTAGTGTAATGAAGATATTTTATGTCAACGGGAAAAGATTTTTCACATAGACATAAAATTAAAATACCGTGACTGGAATAAAATACAAATAATCCGCAGTATGGAGATAAAAACTTATGACAACGTTTCGGTTCGACTTATCACCTTAACAAGTCACATAGAGAAGTGAGAATGATTCATGATGAGTCCCTCATCCTAGAGTCAATGTAATCAGTACATAAGCCCGACTAACTTGCAAATATGCTCTATTCTTATCGTGATTGATGGACTGATTATATCGACTCTTGACGGAGAGACTGATTACCTCAAACTCCTATTGTTCTTTAACCTTTCGTCTTTGTTTTCGGCTGATGAAGGCAGTGAGTGACAAAATGTTTCGACAATAAAGATACCCTAGTGTTGCACAGTGGCAATCTTGTCGGAAGGGCACGGTGAGTCTTCTTTGGGTCAGATGCCCCTCAAGGGAGGTTCCTTGACGCTGGTGAGAGGCTCATGATCTAGGGAGTTAGATCTGTGCTCCGGTTCCCTGAATTGAGCCTGGATACCTTCCGTCCCCCCCCCCACATGAGCTATATAATCCTACGAGTTTAGCGCTCCCCCATTGTAGTAATAATTTGAGTCAAGAAGCAGAGATGTTGGTGCAGTAAGATTCAGGGGTAGATCATTGTTATCCAAGGTCCGGTGTTTTGGCTCGTATTATGCTCTATTCTAAAGTAGACTCCATTGCCCCCGCCTCAAGTGTTTGGGCCGCAGCCGGAGCAGATGATAATGAATTCGCCGTGAACGCATTCCAGACACACACATGCCAGATGGGAACCTGTCTCTGCAAATTGCTGTTTTAGTTGCAAATGGAGGACTACATATTGAAACTAAAAACTGTTAAGGAACAAAGGAGTTCCTATTAATTTGCTCAAACTCCTGTATTTCTTATTCAGTGAATAAGGTTGACATAACAGTGTAATTAGTCATCAATTGGAAAAAGTCTATCCACCCATAGTTTTCTTCCTTACGGTGAGTCAGCTAGTTGCTGGGAGCACTGAACAATGTTTATGGTTTCATTGCAGTAAATTACAAAGACTCTAGAAAATATAATTTCAGGAATTCTACTATCATACATTGTTGAAATGCACAGAAAAAATTGTGTAGTTTGGCATACATTGGCATATAAGATTTTATGTACTTTGCCATAGCAAATTTTATGTACTTTGCCATAGCAAATTTGGTGCACTTTTGCCGGGTTTTGTTTTACTTTTGCCAGCATGCAGCGTTGCATGATCCTTGAGGGTTTAACCCTTCTTTTTAATAATAATTGTCAGAATTTTAACATTTTCGACTGGTCTTCCTGGCCCTTTGATGGTTTTATTAAATGTTGACTCCACGCTGTCGCCTTGTATTCTAATATTGATCTGATTTATATTACATGTTGCTTCCAGAATACTTCTGAAGATTAATAAAAAAAAAATGTCTTATGTGAACGCCGGAGACAGAATTCGCTTTTATTCAGTTGTAACTGTTATGTCATTGTAGTGTTTCACATTTTTGTAATTACCTAAAATTTGTAGTGAATTAGCTGATTTAGTGAATTACTCAAAGCAATGGTTACATTTTCATTCTTGAATTTTGTAATCTCAACATAATAAGCAAAACAAAAAACTAAGGAGTGAACCTCGATTTCATTTGGTATTCATGAAGAACATGGTTATATAAATTACAGCATAAATCCTGGCATATGGGAAGTGATGAAGGAATTACTGTCGCACGGAAGACGTTAGCGGGTAGTTGCAACAGTAACGGACGTTAGTTGAGGTCCATTATTTGCTCGTCTCCCCTGTTCACTCCGTCCCTTTTCTCTTCATTTTCACTTGCTCTTAACTTCTCTTCAGTTGCCCGCCCTCATATGTACATCTAGCATCGAACTTTTCCACCTTGGGAGGTTCCGACAGTTCATGTCTGCTCTTCCAAACTGCCGCGCGCAAAAGCTCAAAAACAAGTGGCTTCTCGCTCCCTCTTTCTTAACCACTTCCAGTCTCATTCTCGGGCTATTGCGGTTTACACTGATAGTTCTAAATCCTCTGACAGTGTCGGGTTTGCAGCTGGGTTCCCGGACAGTGTTTTGCGAGATTATTTATGAGACTCGGCTAACATTTTCATAGCTGAACTGTATGCAATTCTCATAGCAATTATCCGTATTGATCCAGATCTATGTCATCGTTTGTGGTAGTCTCGGAATCCTTTAGTGCTTTGCAAGCTATCAAAAAAAATTAATTTGCTTCATCCCTAGTTCTTCGCATACAACCCTGGCTGCGCTGCATTCCTAGCAAAATCAAATAAATCATTTTCTGCTGGAGCCCTGGGCAAATTGATGTTCATGTCAACGGGCAGGCAGACTCTTAAGAACATAAGAAAGAAGGAACACTACAACAGGCCTACAGGCCCATGCGAGACAGCTCCATTTCTCCTATCGGCTTAAGCCAAGGCCTTGACCTGGTGAGGTCAGACACGTCACTTAAGGGAGCAGCAGTGCATCCGACCTCGTAGCACAAGCTAGTGAGGTCCAACTCACACCCACCCACACCCACTCGTGTATTTATCCAACGTCTTAGCGTCTATGACGGTACTCGGGAGTTTGTTCCACTCATCAACAACTCTATTACCAAACCAGTATTTTCCTATATCCTTCCTGAATCAGCTGGAATCTCTGACCACCTAACCAACCGTTGGCAACTGTTTCTCTCAGATGATTCATAACAAATTACATTATCAAGCTGAGTTTAGGATCCTGATCTTACTGTCGATGTCGAGGTTGGGAGATTACGTTTTCTCGTCTTTGCATTGGTCACAGATGTCTTACTCATCGGTATCTCATGGAGAGTCGTCCAGTTCAACTCAGTTCGAATCATCAGGTTCCGGTTTGTTTCTCATATTCTGTTGGACTATTCAGTCTACCAGCGAGCACGCAGAATTCACCTTTGACGTCGTCACCGCTCTATCATTCTTTACCTTCTCACCTCTGATGAGCCCCCACCTTAGACACAGACTTTCTCTTTGACTTTTAACAGCAACAGATTTATTACGCAAACTTTGATTATACTTCTTTAGCACTCTTGACTGACCTTACTATCTCTTTACCCTGCAGCGCTGTATGACTCTCCAGCAACACTTGATTACGAAGCTCTCGTTGCTCCAGCGTGATAAAGTGACTACTATCCAGGTGGGTGTGTCGAATGAAATAATTTGCAAAAGTTAATGTAATTTGATTGTAATATTTAGGTTTTAATGGTAGAGCTACATGATTAACATAAATTTTGCTTACCTTTACAGGTAAGTGTGGATTACTGCTCATCATGGGACAACTCTCGCACAGCATGACAGGTATGTCTATATTCCTACTTTAAACACACCTAACCAATGAGTACAGTGTTCCTGTCAGTCGTATCAACACTTTGGAATTATCGTTGGTGTTGCGTCAAATAGCCTGTAATGTGAAACTTGTGGGAAACACAGTATGCTCTCGACCAGCTCAGGTGATCGTGGTTGCCTGGTTCCCACGAGTCTACACCAGAGATTACTAGGGTGTGACAGTAGTCACCTGGATGTATTTAAGGTGTGCAGGATTAGGACGACCATTTAGCCAACTTTTTCAGTAACTGCAGTAAATTCAGTCGTATGTGCAGAAAACAGCACAAACCTGTAAATCAGAGAGTTGTTGATAATTCACTGTTGAACCTTACAGTTTTATCCCCAAAAAAAAGGTCATCTGTAATACCAACAAAGCTGATGCTTATTTCAGTATTCTCAGAATGTCATTATCATCGTGTTTAGTCTGGCACGAATCTGGCACTGTTGTAGGGGGAAGAAAATACACAATTTTGACCTAAAATGAAAATATCAAACATTGTTTTTTAATGAATACGACTTGTTTAGCTTTAATATTAAATTAACTAGTATGAATGAAGGCGAACACTTGGATTGGCCTCACAATCGCAGGATCACTGAGAATAGTGTAGCAAAAAGCAGTGAATTTCTGTATTAGCGGCGTATTTGATGGGTTAAATGGAAATGTTATTCAAGCTTTAGCTGACGTATTCGTGGGAAAATATTATTTTCTGTGATTATTTTATTCGTAAATGATTTTAGCTTGACGGGTATTGACTCCAGCTTTCATAGTCTAAAATCTAAATACTGAATAGTCATTTGGAATTCTTTATGCACAAATAAAAGCATTTTTAGGAATATTTTGCGGTGAAAATTCAGCCACATTTCATTAAAATTAAAAGTTATGTTGAGAAGTTTAAAAAGTTCTCGATTTTTATTATATACATCTAGTTCCGTAAAAATAACTCTAGCCGCAGAGGTTATCAATTAATCCCGCAGCGCTGTATGACCCTATTGGGTTCAGCGCTTCTTTTCGATTATAATAATATCTATTAATCCTCATTACCCTCGTATTTAATAATGTTGTGGAATTTCATGTGGATGGGGAAGTAAGGTTGACTGACGACTTGAAGTTTTCGTCAAGTTTGTAAACATTTAATGAATTGTTGTTTTTTAATAGAGTACCAAAGGACATATTTTTCTAGCATCCACAGTCACCAGTGTTGATAAACCCAAGTACCAGAAACAACAATACCAAAAATATTCTCCGTCCTCGGGATTGCCAAGGGATTCTTGTTTTCCCAGAAACTTTATCCATCCTAAGAGGCTTATTTCAGTGGTAAATCCTTACATTTTTAACTAGTTCTCAATCTTTGTAGAACATGTAGGAAATGGGAGAAGGAATATACTGGTATGCTCCCTTTTTTTTTATTGTGGCTAATTTGTGAACGATATACCCCTTGTTGGGGATATGGAGATTGATGGGATGCGTAAATGGAAGGTGTGGTTTAACTGGGCAACAGAATTCTCAGGTGAAAAATATGCAAACTGATGTCCATGTA
This sequence comes from Cherax quadricarinatus, assembly GCF_038502225.1. Lineage (NCBI taxonomy): Eukaryota > Metazoa > Arthropoda > Malacostraca > Decapoda > Parastacidae > Cherax > Cherax quadricarinatus. Next base: position 46,611,218 of record NC_091296.1, read on the forward strand.
GAGGCTAATTTACTGGAGCTTCCTTCATGGGCAAGCTATGGTGCACAGTGTCGACAGGTTGATGAACAGGACATGTTTTCACCACATGAATATATTTGTAGAAACATTTCCCTAGCGCAGCAGCAACAGCAGCAGCAGGCTTCAGTCTGATACAGGCGACATAAAACTGGGGACAGTCAATAAGGGGAAAAGTATGAGAGGGAGAGGGGAAATAATGGGGAAGAAGGGCAGGGAGGTAAGTAGGTGGTAGGTCTTCCATCCTTCAGCCTTCAAGATATTTTGAGGTTGTCAATCACTAATACTGTATATATCAATAGATCAATGTAGAGACAAGAGCTTCCTGTAAATTATAATGTTCACTACAAGTTTCATATGTTAACTCTTTCTATTTGTTAGTAATTAAAAATACTTCTCTTTTTCTGAATAAAATAAGTGCAACAACTTTTTTGCGAAAATTGGGCTTTTTATTTTTTTCAGTATATTCAGAAATTTTTATTCCAAAAATTTACTCGAGTTTTTAATGCACTGTCATTTTACATATAAGTATTTTATGCCTACATAGCATAAGAGGTTTGTCAGAAAGCAAAATATTAGTTATAGTAAAAATTCCTAAAATGCAAAAATGTAAATATTTATATATTTATTATAAAATCCTTGATCAGCCCTGAGCAACATTGTCTCACACTGTAAGTGCTACAAAGGGGAAAAGATTTTTTACCAAAATATATTTTATGGGCATTTTCTCTTAAGTTCAACTAAGAACTAAACCCCAATTTAATAATGCATGACGGCTTCATCATATCCCTTCTGATATGTCTACACCATAGTTTGAATGTCTGATAAAATCGTTCACAAGGTTCCTGAGTCTTCCAAATTTGCTCTGAAAATCTAGTACAAACACCGTTCACTCAAATCTTCAACACGATCTTTTAAGTTCTCAGTCTTAGTATTACCCCGGAAACCCATATACTAAAAACCAAAATACTTCATAGGCGGTTTTGCAACGTTTTATAACGCATCAGTTGCTAACATCTGCCTATTCTGTGAATTAAAATGACTCTAATTGAGGGGAAGGGCTCCTTTGGCACTGCGTAGGGAATAATGGTCAGAAGTACTAGAAGTCTTCTACCTCGGATCAAATCTAAATATCAGATAAATACCCTTTTCCTTCTCCTCCTTTTTGGGGAAATACTTCCATAGAGTAATTCAGCTCTTAGTTCGCTTTCGGATCCAGGGAAGGCAGTGATCGGTATGTGATTCCCGGTGTGGCAGTCAACAGGTGTTGTTGGTCGCCCACATCTACTATTGGCCGAACCTAGCTCAGTCAGCTGAGGTGCCATCCTGGTGTGCTGAAAATTCTGGTTTGCTGGGTAGTGTAGAAGGTGGCTTCCACGGAGCGACAGCACAGTCTGCTGCACAGAAGTAGGTCTTGATTTAAGGGGAAGTTTATAGGTTCTTTTTGTTTTTCTTTTTTCCTCGGACCTGTTTCCTCCTTACCCCTTTCCCCTCTCCTTTTAAGAAAGATCTGTCATTTAATGTCATGTTCATATAGTCTCCCTGGTCCCTGCAGCACATACCCCTTACCCAGGCATGCACACTGATCTTCCTCTGAAGCCGGTATCACTTTCGGTCAACACATCGTTGCCTGATTCCAGTACCTGCGTTAACCCTGAAACCTTTGATGCCGCTCACCTTCATTCTACGATGACCAGGCTCCCGGTTTCTCCCACGTAGCTGCCTCGATTTCAGGATTCAGTATTACTGGTGAGAATAACTTGAAACCATAATCCATACTACTTCGTCACATCCTAAGCGATTCTAGTGCTGTATCTGAAATCCTTTCTCATTCACATCCTACATAACACATTACGTAGCTGACCACTTCATCTACACAACGTATTTCTTAGATACTCTTGGACGAAATATTTTTTACCCTCTAGCTGACAACATTTAGATTACAGATCAAGGCATTGGCAGACACTCGTGACATAGCATACCAGGCGTAATCATAACCAATACCAATTCATAAAACTCGAGGCTTTTCAGCTACTACGAGGATTATGATGTCAGCCAAAATGGATCCTTCCATGTTAGCAAGAGTGAAATGTAGCATAATTTTTTGTATGTCATACAGAGTAGAAACACATTTCGTACGCCCACTCTATCGACAGTGTTCTGCTGACAGTACAAAGATATTTCTTCCTTATTTCGAGGGGTGGAGCTGTTCTCATCCTCAACACTGCAATACAATAAGAATTTCATCAACATGGCCCAGATATTCACTAGCAGCTTGAACTCTGTCAACAGAGCAGAAACTCATACGTGCCCTGCTCAAGGTTTGATAGTTCATCCAATCGATTTGGACAAACTGATTTTCGAATAGAGATTTTTTTTCATCCATGGTTTATATAGCAGAACAGTGCATACAGGTACGTGAACTCCTCCAAATACCATAGCATTGCAGGTAATGTTTGCAGTTTGGCCATCCTGTTAAATGTTGCAGATCAGCGAAACGATAGTTATCTGCGATGCAGCTGATAAGTTTCCAACTAGCAGCAACCTCTCCATCCTTTTCCCGCCACGCTCCCTAATTGCCTTAACTCCAGAGAAGCAGACCCTGCATTGCATGCTAACGTTATTGCTCAGTAATCTTATGAGAAAGTGAAATATGTTTTCTTAGAGGGAAAGATTGCCCATCAGTGACTCAACTGTCTCTCCAAGAGAGGCTACCAGGGCTCGCCTCTAGAAATGAACGACGCCCACAGGGTCTTTATGAAATTTATACCATTAACCACTATCTTTCACCCTTATGCTGTATAGCCCTTGTGGCTTAGCGCTTCTTTTTTATTATAATAATTTCACCCTTATGAAGTCTTCACCTCTGATCTTACTACCTCATCGCGATCTTTGACACTCCTTCAAACCTCCACTGACTCTATAATCCAGTAGTTACCGAATATGTCTACTAACCTATTGCTCCTTCGTGTTTAACCTTTCCTATTTGGGTACTTTGATTCGTGATTCTTTCTGTATCTGTGACAGTAGTGGAAACACACCACCCACATTCCACCTCATGCTACCACTCTCAGTATCCCTTTTCTCGAATGGCGTTTCTTTTATTTCATGAGAGAGTTCCTCTCCATCTCATCCCATTATGGAAGCTGCCTATGTTTCTCCACTCTCAGCTCCATCCACTTCTAATACTTGGGTCACACTACTTGTCACTTCGTTGACTACAGAGAGAATTTAGACTATAACGAATTATGTTTGGAGAGAGAACGCCAGTGATGGACGTAGATCAACCCCCCCCTCCCTTACTTTCAGATTCTCACCCTCCATTACCTCCCTACATCATCCTCTTATGGTTACCCACGATTCCCACATTACTAATGTATCGCTGCCTCCCCACACCGTAGCTGACCGCCACCATCTACTTTGTGGGGCCACTGCTTTACCAGTCACAAATAATGGCGATATTACAATGGAATATGTGAGAATACAAATGAATTCAGGCATGGTTCCCTTTTCCTCCCTTTATGTTTTGGTTTACAAGAATCTAAATTACGTTTAATAGCCGGAATTCCTTTCTCTGGCAATGTTTTTTTTTTCTTTTAACTGTCACACTATCCTTTTTCCCGACGAGGCATGCCACTAACATGAACTTCGATTTTTAGTTTGTACTCCACTATGCTATACTGCACCCAAAGTCAATTACAGGTGTGTTACATAATCTTTTTTTATATTCCCCTTCACTCTTGTTATCTAAGCTTCATGTAAAAGTTCTAATCTCTTTCTTACCTACGCCTCCCCAATTATTTTGCATTTTTAATGTTCATTCTTTTCTCGTGGGGGGGGGGTTCTCAGCAGCTCTCGTGGGGAGCTTCTCCTTGTCCTATATCGATCCTTGTCTTACATAGACCCTTGTCCTAAATAGATCTCTTACCCAATCGATCCTTTTTAGATATTCCTCTGTGCTCTTCTGTAATAGTGGAATTTGATCGTCATCAGTGATTATGACAACGATCATTTCTTCCTTGTCTCGTTTTAACATCTGAACCTGTCTCCCTTGGGCAGTTTGCGAGATAAGAGGTTATTCACGTTATACATTTTTTCCTGGAGTAACTTTTGATTCATCCTTAGCAGACCAGCTGTGAAAATTTTTACCTCCCGTGTTCTCTTTGCAGCAACAATGTCAGTTCCCAGAGTCTCGGTTAAATAGATAGTGTCATTACAACAGAATTATAAACTTGTTCCTGTTTCAAGCAAGGTGTTAATACCTGCTGTTATATAGAGAGAGCAGAACTGCGTCTCCTATGTAACTAGTAACAATACTACTATGTAGCCACCACTACTAGTATATTCACGGCTTGAGATAAAAAAAAAAGTGAAAGGTGGCCTGAAAGTATTCTAGGGACCGTCCTCCCATTATCAGTTGCTCACGCAAGCGATGGAGAACTTCTTGCATTCGCTACAATAATTAGACTTCACATTACCGTGTATACAAGGGCTACATCTCACAACTTGGGTCAGTATCTGAGAATTCTCTTCTATCAAAATTTACCTCTAACATCTAAGAACCATTTAATGTGGCCCTCAGAGTTAGGCAAACTTACATCAACGTTGTCTGCTAGTGAACCAACAACTGGATCAGAGAACATCAATGTCCATATGGACTAGTATTCGTAAAAGTTTGTAACTTTGTTTGCCATTGTCCTACCTTAAGCCAAGTCCTCACGTTATAGATGCGTTGAGGTTACAAGTACAATTTTTAAGTTAATGGAACACTTTGTTAAAAATTTAGTATGGGATACTGTACATGCTTGCACTAACATACACAACACACATCTATATTTTTATTATGCTGCATTAAAATTTTATGAAATGTCTCGGTACTACTACTGTGGGTTCATGGATGTAGATTGGACTGGGTTCACGAGATACAAGGATTCCTTTCTCGAATCGAAAGGCATTCGTAATATATATATGGTTTTCATACACATCTCATGAGAATTTTAAATATAATGTAACTGAAAACAAATATGAAAATTTTAATTGATGGCATTTGTATGCTGAATATATATAAATATATATACAAATATAAATATATATATATATATATAATATATATATATATATATATATATATATATATATATATATATATATATATATATATATATATATATATATATATATATATATAATGTCGTGCCGAATATGTAAAACTGGTCAATTAGCAAGAACTCATTTAAAATTAAGCCCTTTCTAAAAAAATTTCTAATACGTTTAAAGATATATTTTTTTCATTAATGTTAATGTAAAAAAATTTAATTTTGCACCAAAAGAATCTTAGAAAACTTACCTAACCTTATTATAACAAGAACAATTTATTTTATCCTAACGCAGCTATATATATTTTAGATTTATTTACAGTAATTTAATACTAAACAAACACAGTGAAATATATTTTTATCGTTAGGTTCAGAATGATTTTGGCGAAATTATTGCATACACAAATTTTCGCTTGTCCTATATGGCAAGATGAGCGTTGCTATTTAAGCCAAGATCGCAAGTTCTGCCTATTCGGCACGACACACACACACACACACACACACACACACACACACACACACACACATATATATATATATATATATATATATATATATATATATATATATATATATATATAGGATTGCTGGTTTCTTTTTCTGTCTCATAAACACGCTAAGATAACAGGGATATCTTGCTACTCCTACTTACACTTTGGTCACACTTCACAGACACGCACATGCATATATATATATACATACATCTAGGTTTTTCTCCTTTTTCTAAATAGCTCTTGTTCTTTTTTATTTCTTCTATTGTCCATGGGGAAGTGGAAAAGAATCTTTCCTCCGTAAGCCATGCGTGTCGTATGAGGCGACTAAAATGCCGGGAGCAATGGGCTAGTAACCCCTTCTCCTGTATACAATTACTAAAAAAGAGAAGAAGAAAAACTTTATAAAACTGGGTTGCTTAAATGTGCGTGGATGTAGTGCGGATGACAAGAAACAGATGATTGCTGATGTTATGAATGAAAAGAAGTTGGATGTCCTGGCCCTAAGCGAAACAAAGCTGAAGGGGGTAGGAGAGTTTCAGTGGGGGGAAATAAATGGGATTAAATCTGGAGTATCTGAGAGAGTTAGAGCAAAGGAAGGGGTAGCAGTAATGTTAAATGATCAGTTATGGAAGGAGAAAAGAGAATATGAATGTGTAAATTCAAGAATTATGTGGATTAAAGTAAAGGTTGGATGCGAGAAGTGGGTCATAATAAGCGTGTATGCACCTGGAGAAGAGAGGAATGCAGAGGAGAGAGAGAGATTTTGGGAGATGTTAAGTGAATGTATAGGAGCCTTTGAACCAAGTGAGAGAGTAATTGTGGTAGGGGACTTGAATGCTAAAGTAGGAGAAACTTTTAGAGAGGGTGTGGTAGGTAAGTTTGGGGTGCCAGGTGTAAATGATAATGGGAGCCCTTTGATTGAACTTTGTATAGAAAGGGGTTTAGTTATAGGTAATACATATTTTAAGAAAAAGAGGATAAATAAGTATACACGATATGATGTAGGGCGAAATGACAGTAGTTTGTTGGATTATGTATTGGTAGATAAAAGACTGTTGAGTAGACTTCAGGATGTACATGTTTATAGAGGGGCCACAGATATATCAGATCACTTTCTAGTTGTAGCTACACTGAGAGTAAAAGGTAGATGGGATACAAGGAGAATAGAAGCATCAGGGAAGAGAGAGGTGAAGGTTTATAAACTAAAAGAGGAGGCAGTTAGGGTAAGATATAAACAGCTATTGGAGGATAGATGGGCTAATGAGAGCATAGGCAATGGGGTCGAAGAGGTATGGGGTAGGTTTAAAAATGTAGTGTTAGAGTGTTCAGCAGAAGTTTGTGGTTACAGGAAAGTGGGTGCAGGAGGGAAGAGGAGCGATTGGTGGAATGATGATGTAAAGAGAGTAGTAAGGGAGAAAAAGTTAGCATATGAGAAGTTTTTACAAAGTAGAAGTGATGCAAGGAGGGAAGAGTATATGGAGAAAAAGAGAGAAGTTAAGAGAGTGGTGAAGCAATGTAAAAAGAGAGCAAATGAGAGAGTGGGTGAGATGTTATCAACAAATTTCGTTGAAAATAAGAAAAAGTTTTGGAGTGAGATTAACAAGTTAAGAAAGCCTAGAGAACAAATGGATTTGTCAGTTAAAAATAGGAGAGGAGAGTTATTAAATGGAGAGTTAGAGGTATTGGGAAGATGGAAGGAATATTTTGAGGAATTGTTAAATGTTGATGAAGATAGGGAAGCTGTGATTTCGTGTATAGGGCAAGGAGGAATAACATCTTGTAGGAGTGAGGAAGAGCCAGTTGTGAGTGTGGGGGAAGTTCGTGAGGCAGTAGGTAAAATGAAAGGGGGTAAGGCAGCCGGGATTGATGGGATAAAGATAGAAATGTTAAAAGCAGGTGGGGATATAGTTTTGGAGTGGTTGGTGCAATTATTTCATAAATGTATGGAAGAGGGTAAGGTACCTAGGGATTGGCAGAGAGCATGCATAGTTCCTTTGTATAAAGGCAAAGGGGATAAAAGAGAGTGCAAAAATTATAGGGGGATAAGTCTGTTGAGTGTACCTGGTAAAGTGTATGGTAGAGTTATAATTGAAAGAATTAAGAGTAAGACGGAGAATAGGATAGCAGATGAACAAGGAGGCTTTAGGAAAGGTAGGGGGTGTGTGGACCATTTGTTTACAGTGAAACATATAAGTGAACAGTATTTAGATAAGGCTAAAGAGGTCTTTGTGGCATTTATGGATTTGGAAAAGGCGTATGACAGGGTGGATAGGGGGGCAATGTGGCAGATGTTGCAAGTGTATGGTGTAGGAGGTAGGTTACTGAAAGCAGTGAAGAGTTTTTACGAGGATAGTGAGGCTCAAGTTAGAGTATGTAGGAAAGAAGGAAATTTTTTCCCAGTAAAAGTAGGCCTTAGACAAGGATGTGTGATGTCACCGTGGTTGTTTAATATATTTATAGATGGGGTTGTAAGAGAAGTAAATGCGAGGGTCTTGGCAAGAGGCGTGGAGTTAAAAGATAAAGAATCACACACAAAGTGGGAGTTGTCACAGCTGCTCTTTGCTGATGACACTGTGCTCTTGGGAGATTCTGAAGAGAAGTTGCAGAGATTGGTGGATGAATTTGGTAGGGTGTGCAAAAGAAGAAAATTAAAGGTGAATACAGGAAAGAGTAAGGTTATGAGGATAACAAAAAGATTAGGTGATGAAAGATTGAATATCAGATTGGAGGGAGAGAGTATGGAGGAGGTGAACGTATTCAGATATTTGGGAGTGGACGTGTCAGCGGATGGGTCTATGAAAGATGAGGTGAATCATAGAATTGATGAGGGAAAAAGAGTGAGTGGTGCACTTAGGAGTCTGTGGAGACAAAGAACTTTGTCCTTGGAGGCAAAGAGGGGAATGTATGAGAGTATAGTTTTACCAACGCTCTTATATGGGTGTGAAGCGTGGGTGATGAATGTTGCAGCGAGGAGAAGGCTGCAGGCAGTGGAGATGTCATGTCTGAGGGCAATGTGTGGTGTGAATATAATGCAGAGAATTCGTAGTTTGGAAGTTAGGAGGAGGTGCGGGATTACCAAAACTGTTGTCCAGAGGGCTGAGGAAGGGTTGTTGAGGTGGTTCGGACATGTAGAGAGAATGGAGCGAAACAGAATGACTTCAAGAGTGTATCAGTCTGTAGTGGAAGGAAGGCGGGGTAGGGGTCGGCCTAGGAAGGGTTGGAGGGAGGGGGTAAAGGAGGTTTTGTGTGCGAGGGGCTTGGACTTCCAGCAGGCATGCGTGAGCGTGTTTGATAGGAGTGAATGGAGACATATGGTTTTTAATACTTGACGTGCTGTTGGAGTGTGAGCAAAGTAACATTTATGAAGGGATTCAGGGAAACCGGCAGGCCGGACTTGAGTCCTGGAGATGGGAAGTACAGTGCCTGCACTCTGAAGGAGGGGTGTTAATGTTGCAGTTTAAAAACTGTAGTGTAAAGCACCCTTCTGGCAAGACAGTGATGGAGTGAATGATGGTGAAAGTTTTTCTTTTTCGGGCCACCCTGCCTTGGTGGGAATCGGCCGGTGTGATAATAAAAAAATAATAAATATATATATGTATATATATGTATATATGTATATATATGTATATATATGTATATATATATATATATATATATAATATAATGTCGTGCCGAATAGGTAAAACTTTAAATTTTGGCTTAAATAGCAAGCCTCTTCTGACCAAATAAGGAAAGCAAAAATTTGTATGCAATAATTTCGCAAAAATCATTCTGAAGCTAACGAAAAAAATATTTCATAGTATTTGTTTAGTATTAAATTATTGTAAACTTGCCTAAAATATATTTAGTTGGATTAGGCTAAATTAAATTGTGCTTGTTATAAAAAGGTTAGGTAAGTTTTCTAAGGTTCTTTTGGTACAAAATTATTAATTTTTCCATAAACATAAATGAAAAAAATATATATCTTTCAACGTATAAGAGAAAATTTTAGAAAGGACATAATTTTAAGTATATTTTTGATAATTGACCAGTTTTTACCTATTTGGCACGATATATATATATATATATATATATATATATATATATATATATATATATATATATATATATATATATATATATATATATATATATATATATATATATATATATATATATATTGCTATTTATACCGGATTCATTTCATATTTGATGTTTTTCATGGTCTGTTATAGAATAAGGATACTTGCACAATGTGCTGAGTGCATTGTGTTACTGGATAAATGCATTAACTTTTAGACTAGGGTGAGTTGCACTAGTTAGCTCTTTTCTAATGAAAATCGAATTTTTTGTCGCAGTGTTTATTAATCTTAAAATTTCTAAAAGAATCTCATTGAAAATTGATGTGTTATTCAGTAAAACATTATATGCACAGTGTACTTACTGTGTTAGAACTTAAATATTTTCAGTTAAATTGTGCTGAGGTTCAATTCTAAGGATTTTGTTCTTTTGATTAATTCCTTGCAGTAATTAATCAATTCCTGGACATCTGTCGAATGTTGACTCCAAGGATTTTATTTTTTAAACTGCATTCCATTTTGCGAGGATTGAGGAACACCTGGCTGGGGTTATGGGATACGAGAGATACCCTTTTAGGATCGTGAGGCTCCCGAAACACATCTGTGGTGTAAGTAGACATTTCATGGACAACTAGGTACACGCAATGTTCCCATCGAGTCCGGTGGTGTCGCCCACACACTGACATTCCTTAACCTTCCTGGAAACTGGATCCAGGTTTTTATTTTGCGTGAACATGGATTGTATTGTTTACCTTTACTTGCTCACCACAGTTTAATGTTTTCTCCCTCTCCTTTTCCCACTTAATCTGTCCTCTCTTCCTCTCTCTCCCCCTTTCTCTCGCTCACCTTTTCTCTCCATTTCTTTTCCTCTTACTTCCTTTATCTTTCTCTTTCCCTCTTTCACTTTTTTGGATCTCGCTCTCTTTGCCTTTCTTTTTCCCGTCGTTCTCTCCTTTCTCTCTGTGGAGAAATTTTCTCCAGGAGGAGGGTATCAGTCCCCTTCAGCCCCCTTCATCCCCTTTCAGCCCTGAGGGGCCCAGCCCTCTCAGAAGGAGCAAGCATCTTGTTTACTGCTACAGCAAGTAATTGATCCAAGATGCAGTACCAGTATGCGACGTGGTCAAGCGACCGCCGCTCCGTGCAAGACTCCAGTGTTGCAAAGTGTAATTTAATAAAAGACAGTCCATCTCTTACCTTAGCAGGACAATTAAGGAAAATCCTTCTCCCACTTTATTACCATGGTAAAGATAGTGTACATTATTGTCTATGCTTAAGACAGCAAGATTCAAGCATTCTTCTTTGCTTCATGGAGGAAGTGGCAAGGAAGCAAAAGATACTAGGTCAGCTTTTCCTTTATGTGCTAGGGGCAGTGACGGTGTATGAGGCTGGGGCTTCTTGAGATTACTTTTGACTCTACTGAGAATCACACTGACGCCAGGATAACCAACAAAGAACTCTGATCCGTGCATTAGTGTGAACAAAGAGTCTCACAAAACACAATAAACACTTAGAGAAGTGTGATCAGCTTCTTTGGAGAAAAGATTGTGAACAATAAAAACAAATCTTGTGGAACATAGTGTACCAGTGCGCGTATTCCTAGACTATGGAAGACGTGGGCATCCAAGGACACTTCAGCTTCTATCAAGTCACCGCTACAAGAGCAAGGTAGGTTACGAATTTCTTGTAGTACGGGGGACTGCACAGTTCTTGAGTCGCAAGGAGTTTGAAATCAACCTATAGTCGGCAGTGAGGTGCGGACTTTTGAGTCCACATAAGTAAGTTTGTCAGCAATCAGTGAATGAAATGTGCTGACGTAACACCCCCTAGGGGTAATTTATTGTTTACATAATATGATCTATTACAGCCTGTTGAGAAATGATCATGATGATAATTCAAGACCTCGTCTGCAGGGGCGGCTGTGTAGACGATTTGCTGTCTTTTATCAGCTAAGTATTCCCTATATTTAAACTATATCTTAGCTGGTAACCCATTTCTCAGCACTCACTATCTCCCCCCTGATTCTCCCCTCTTCCCCGTGATTTTCTCCCTCTCCTCTCTCTTCCCTTACCTGTTTTTTTTCCTCTCTCTCCCCTTCTATCCTCTATTTTATCATTCTCCCCCTCTCCACTCCTTTCTCCTCGCGTCCCTCCATTTCCCCTCCTTTACCCCTCTTCCAGAGTTTAACAGTTTCCACTGTCTTGTCAGCAAGGCACCGACACTTCAGTTAAAAAATACAACATATCCCCACCCGTTCTTCAGAGCGCAGGCACTATACTGATCACTTCCAGGACTCGAGTCCGGGTAACCTGTCTCCCCGATGCCCTTCCTAAATGTTACCTTGCTAACACTCCAACAGCACGTCTGTTTATTATTTTTTATAACACTACTGGCGATTTTTTTCATCACCTTTGCCAATTTTACAACTACTACTGCTTCAACTAATACTACTACAAATGCTATTACTACTACTACTACTACCGCTGTGTGACTCTTGTGGGTTTAGAGCTTTATGATTATAATAATATAGCTACAATTTCATTAATTACAACAACAATTAGAACAATTAAGACTATCGCTAACTGCCAATACTACTGCTCTTTCCTGTTCTACCACTCCTGTCCCGTCCCCACTTTCATATATTCTGGCTCCCTTACCTTCTCGCTTTTCTGTGTGCTAGTTAATTTTCTAAGTCGGACATATTATCATAAGTTTGTTTCGTATGTGCGGATTATTTGTGGATTGTCCTAGTATTATGAATTACATTACTTGATAGTCTTGGATTATATATATATAGATATATATATATATATATATATATATATATATATATATATATATATAACTGCGCTAGCCAAGGATTCGAACCCATGTTGTACTGGCCTGCCTCATGGTAAGCGAGAACCACATGACGCTTTAAACCACAGGACCACCCATGTGGTTCTCATGTGGTTCTTGCTTACTATGAGACAGGCCAGTACAACATGGGTTCGAATCCTTGGCTAGCGCAATGTTGTCATTTATCAATACCACTCTTTCGTGGTTACAATATATATATATATATATATATATATATATATATATATATGCGCAAACAATCGCAGACGGGCGATCTTAAGTATGCAGGACAAGCCACGAGGGGTGGAAATCTTAGCTCAAGTACTTTCACACTTCTCAGTGCGTCATCAGGAGCTGTGCAATGTTGCAAGGGAGCAACCAAAGCATGGAGAGAGGTCTCAGAGTAGCGTAGGTGTCACTGGACACGGTTACCCTTAACCTTAGTCTAATAATGAGATTTTAAAAAATATTTGTAATTAAATTTGAAAATATTGAAAACAAACTGGGTCAAACGTGCACTTTTCATTCAGAAACGTTAATTTATTATAATCACCAATATTGACAATGTTGTAATTGATTGCAGCTAGAGTTATCCAGATCTGAGTGTTATGATTTGCTGTTCTATTTTACGAATTTCATGAATGGAAGTTAAAATCATTCATGTTAATAATTTACTTACGTGTGATATAACTCCTCTACTTAGACACAAGTGGTAAATTTAGTGAGTATTAATTATAAGCCAGTTATGGTGTCATCTTGAATTCTTACATTATTTGAAATATATTTGTTGGATACATTAAAAGGATCCTACAATTTGATATTAGACAATTTCGGATCAATAAGCAGTTATCTACCATAGATTCAAGTGATGAAAGTAACAGGCTTTATATAAAGAAGGGAGGGAGAACCTTCGATGCTTTTACACAAATATCTCGCACATGTTCCTATTCAAGGTGTTTGATAAGGTAGATAAATTTATTCAAGGGGATTTGCATACTGACACAAGAATTATTTCTAATACTATATATTTTCTTGAGCATTTTAATGCACAAGATACAAGAATTTTTGAGCAGTCAAAAAACGTGATTTTTTTTATCATTACCAAGAGTACGAGACCAGAGAACATTTTTTATTACTGATGTGATTACAGAAAAAAACTCCAAAAAAGTAGGATCTTGCTTCTATTTTCATAGTCGAGGTCATTTCTGTTTTTTATTTCTGACGCAAAGGAACCTTTCAAAAACTTTTATATCACTATTGAGAAAAAATGCATTATTTCAAGTTAGAAATAAGCACAAGTAAATAGAAAATTATTGGTATTTCTATTATTTCTTTAGAAAACTAATAATTACTTTAAGATAATTGCCCAGAATGAAACTATTAAATATTTTATTACATACAAAACAATTTGTTAGTGTCATTTTCATTTCCTAATGATTTATGTAAATTTTTTATGAAAAATTTATTTGTTTTAGATACACTAAATTGTATGCTTAATTATTTTACATGATTTAGGTTTGCTTTTTTTTTTTTTTTTTTTTTTTTTTTTTGTCTCAAATATTCAAGAATTGAGGTACAACTTGATACTCCTATTTACACTTAGGTCACGCTACACACCCATGTACAAGCATATATATACACACCCCTCTGGGTTTTCTTCTATTTTCTTACTAGTTCTTGTCCATTCCTTATATCCATGAGGAAGTGGAACAGAATTCTTCCTCGGTAAAACATGCTTGTCCTAAGAGGCGACTAACATGCTTGGAGCAAAGGCCTAGTATCCTCTTCTATGTACATTACTAAACTTAAAAAGAGAAACTTTTGTTTTACATTTTGAGCCAACCTGCCTCGGTGGGATACAGCCTGTTAGTTCGATATATATATATATATATATATATATATATATATATATATATGCAATAAGATCACAGTAAACAGGTGATTTCAGAATGTGCAAAACAACCACTCTGAAAGAATAGAGAAATTCCAAGCGCTTTCGTGACTACTCACATTATCAAGGAACTATGAAAGTAAAGCATCCAAGGAAGCTATATAAGGGGTCTGGCCAACACCTCACTATCAGATCCCACAACGGTTAAACACCTGACGCGCGCCGACCCAACTTGGATAGGTCCTTTGCACAACTCACCCCACAAACTATTCTACCCAAGAAAATTTAAAAATTATTTGTCCAGTGTATTATTAAATTCTTCCCAAATTCTATTAATTATAAATGGATCTAATTTATATAAACCAAAGGAAATATTCATATTATTGTCAAAACTGCTTTTTATGAAACAAGATTCAATTATATTCCTGTCGACCATGGACTTGCTTGATACTACTTTCTCAACTTTTTGAAAATCAATTAGATGGTTAAAATCTCTTACATGAATAAATAGAGCATTGGAATCTTGTCCAGTTCTAATGCTATATTTATGTTGTTTTAATCTTAGTTCGAGATTTTTACCAGTTTGACCATAATAAACTTTATCGCAAATTTTACAAGGAATCTTATAGACACATCCATCAGCATTTTGGGGGGAATTCTTTATCAAAAGTTTTTTTACTGTATCAAGATTTTTGAATACAACTTTAATATTAAAAGTCTTAAGAAGAGAAGGCATATCAACCAAGTTTTCATGGTAAGGGAGAACCAACATATTTTTAGTTGAATAAGGCTGGTTGTCCCTTTTTGGATTGTAAAAAGCATTTCTAGCAACTTTAAAAGATATATCAATTACATTTCTTGGGAATTTTAAATCATTACCTATTTCATAAATTTTGGATATTTCCTCATCTATGAACTCAGGACTACAAATTCGTAAAGCTCTCAGAAACATTGATGAGAAAACAGACAGTTTGACTCTATCTTGATGCGAGGAATAATAGTGGACATAGGAACAGTTATTTGTAGGTTTTCTGTAAATTTTAAATTTGAATTCATTATTACCCTTAATAATTAAAACATCTAGAAAAGGCAATGAGTTATTTTCTTCAAACTCAACAGTAAAGTTTATAGAATGGGCTAAGCTATTTAATTTTCCTAGGAAATGGTGTATATCTACATTTTTGAGCATAAGACACAAAATATCATCAACATATCTGAACCTTTTAGCTCTATTAGGGAGGATTGTGTTAAGTAACCTTGTTTCAAAAAATTCCATGTATAGGTTACTAAGAACAGGTGAAAGAGGGTTTCCCATTGCCATATCAAACTTCTGAGTGTAAAATTTATCATTAAATGCAAATTTTGCATCAACAATGCAAAGTTTAATAAGTTTAATGATAGTAGGAACTGGCAATGGTAAATCATAGTTAACGAGTTCTTCAGATAAGAAACTTAATAAATCATCAACAGGAACTTTCGTAAACAAGGAAGTAACATCAAAACTAACAATGTTAAAATCATTTAAGTCAGTCAAGGAGCTTAATTTATCAACTAAGTCTATTTTGTTTTTAACATTAAAGTTAGAAATTTTGCCAACAATAGGGCTCAAAATATCAACAAGCCATTTGGATAATTTATATGAAACTGACCCTATGGAGCTAATAATTGGTCTGACTGGATTTCCTGGTTTGTGTGTTTTTATTAGTCCATACATGTAAGGCAAAGATGGAATTTCTCTATTCTTTCAGAGTGGTTGTTTTGCATATATATATATATATATATATATATATATATATATATATATATATATATATATATATATATATATATACACACGCGCACCTCTTGTTGTCCTTGCAATGCTTGTAACGGCTTTAGAAAGCTCCTGCAGAGCGAAACGTTGAAACAAAATTTCACATTAGTTTTAGCTGTGTCTATTTATCTAACAAGTGGTTTAAACCCATGTGAACAAATGTAAAACGATGGGCAATTTCACCCTATTTTTCAGATTTTTGGGACTCTCTAAAGCTGGCAGCTTGCCCCTCTTTTCTCCCAGGTGTATTGGAGATAGGTATCAGCCAATGTAGATCCACATGAGTAGGCCCCCTCCACCTGCTTGCTGTCTGTCCAGACTTGAGGGGTAATACCATTTGGACGCTTTTTAGTTAACATCAGATCTGCTTAGCTGGTGCGGCTTCCTGTTGAGGCTGCTGTGGATGATAACCTTTGAAGTCTTGTAATCTTTCCGTCGAATGTGCGGTACCCGAATCGGTCTGCCGATTAACTGCCATAGATATACTTGTGTTCGTTGAACAAAGGGTGACAAGGCCAAGGGCAACATCAATGTGCATCGAGAGAGCCAACAGGAAATTCCTTGCATGACGAGTTCAGTGCTAGGAGGTGGACTCTATCCTTTTCCAACATACTCTGATGCACTGGGTCATCCCACTGTAACTGTAGTCGTTGGGTGCAGCAGGTCTGATTTCAGAGCCCATTAGATTGTCCTAGAGCATAGCTTCATCAATGAACGTTTGGCACTCTCCATCAATGAACTTTGATAGTCATGAAATCACTGAGCGAATCACTGAATAAAGATACCCAGATGCTGCACATATCTAATTCATCTTGTTGGTACTGTTTACCAATTATGTACAAAAAATATTATCCCGGAAATACGACAATGCATCTTTTAGTTTAATAATAATTCCTCACATTGATAAAGCTGAATAGATAAATTTGTGCACTGATATGTTCCACAAGCACGATGTTACACAATGTTACGCAGACATAGTATTACACGATGTTACACAGACGTACTGTTACACAGACGTAATGTTACACAGACGTAATGTTACAGTCGGATAATGTTTCACACTGATATGCGCCATTGTTTTACATTGTTATACATTGATATTCTAAGCACTGGAAATTTTGCACATTGACAATACAATACTGTTATTGCCCTTCGTTGATGTGTATGAGTAGCTTGTCTATTTCCGTCAACATTATACGTGATATTAAAAACATGTGGCAATAATACATCTCAGGGTCGGTCTCCCTCTTGGCTTCTGTTTCCTGACTAACTAGGATGTTGTTAACACTGACGCACTTGACTGACAAGGTAAACAGAGAACGAAACATAGCTCGTTCATTTTCTATGTCAACATGAGATATTTTTGCATCATTGAGACGATAAATAAACCTGTTCAATACCTGGGTATCTGTAATACGGCGTTCAGTACAAAAACAACATACTCGAGACGGTGGATAGCACTTGGATATGATTATAATCAAGGCAGTGGAAGTTGAGGTAATGAGTCCCTTATCCTTGATAGATGCTCCAACAACCTTAGTTTTGATCACTCTGAAGCAGCGGCAAAGTATGGACAATTTAAACACCTGAGCCAGAAGACTGATGCAGCAGTTCGTCAAAACTGGACAAGATCCACTAGTGGAAAATCGTAATGTCCAAGAGTTGGGCCAGAGAATGGCGGTAGTACAGTTAAAGAAGATATCCTCTGTACTTCTTTTCCAAGCAATGGGAATGATCTACTCAACTAATAGGGGTCCCGTCCCTCCCTCTTGTGACAATGCACTAAACTATTGGGCTTCTATTCTGAGTCCAGTATAGCAGTGTCTATTCTTCTTCTTTAACACTTGTCAAGTCTGAGGGACTAATTACTTCATCTTCCTCTATCTTCAGGACATAATCTAGGCAGTCGCTTCTTTTTTATTATAATAATAATAATAATCTAGGCAGTTAATTGAAAGGGGCACTGCTTCCAGTCTTCACAAAGAAGACACTCCTGTGTTGATTAAGTATCATATTCATTACTTGTCTGTGTTATTCTCCATTAATGCAACGAAACATTACCGAGATATTTTAAGAATGACGCCAGTATATTCGCATTATTCGCATTACCACTGTATTCCAGTTATTCTTATTACTATACTTCGTAGGTATTACTAAAACTTGTTAAAATTAAATTATTACACACACTACACAATTATTGTTACTATTATAAAAGAAAGATAAAAATGGTAAACATAGCAATATTTCTAACAATTACGAATTTGTTATAAGTTATAGCTGCACAAATCAAGAAAAATAATGTTCAGTTAACAATTTCTTGGAATATTACAATTTTCCTCTATAGAAAGAAGCTAAAAGTCACCGGTGACAAGCCGCCAGGAAGGTACACACATAGTTTGAACAGCTTGAAGCTTCTTCACTACATTACTTGTCATTACGCTGAGGTCACTGGTCACGTGTGGTCATACCTGCCTAAGCTCTTGGGAGTTAGCGTGGCCTGTTACCAAGCACCATGGCTTGTTGTAGTGTTTTAGAATCTCAGGTTCAAGTGTTGAAGAAGGAGATTCTACTTCTTCAGGAGGAAAATAGGAGGCTGAAGCTTCACATAGATGAGTTTGGGAGTGAGTGTGAGAAGGATTTAGCTGATAAGGAGGAAATGGTCACCAGCAGTAATAGTGGCAGTCGCTTTAAGTGGGAAGTGGTTCACAGCTCAGGAAGAAGGAAGATGAGGAGAGTTAATTAAGAAGATGTGAAGGTAGGAAACCGATTCTCTGTTCTCCAAGACGACTGTACTTCAATGGTTAGTGAGGCTGAAGGTACCACTGATTCCCCTGCTAATCAAGGTAAGAATATTTTAATAGTAGGCCAGATGGAGAGTGTGCCTTTCTGGAGCTGGTGTTGGAGACATAGTCAGCAGGTTGGATAATATTATGGCAGGTAATGGGAACAATCCCATTACCTTAGTGCTGGGGGTAATGACATTGGGAAGGGCAGGAGAGAGGAGCTGCTGGATAAGTACAGGTCAGCCAAAGAAGTAGTTAGGTCTAAGGGAGGGATCCCAGTCATAAGTAGCATCTTGCCTAGAAAGAGAGTGGGCAATGAATGGATGTCTACGGCAATTGGTATAAATTGCTGGCTAGACAGGTACTGCAAGGAACTTGCAATCCCATTCATTGATAACTGGGACCTATTCTTTGGCAAATGTGATATGTATGCAAGGAATGGGGTTCATCTCTCTGGGGATGGAGTTGTTGCATTAGCCAGTTCGATTGAGAGGGTAATTGATGACTTGTCTAGGAATTTAAACTGATAGATTATAGAAGTATGGGTGTTTGTGGGAAACAATCAGGCTGCAGCATTAGAGTTAAAATCAGCAGTTATTACCGGGATACCTCAGGGATATGTTTAAAAGACAATATTCAAAATAAAGTTGCTAGTAATGGCAAATCAATTAATCAACAAACAGAGTTAGTAGAGGGCAACGAGTGACTAGCTCCCTTAAGGTTTACTATACAAATTGTAGGAGACTAAGAAATAAGATAGATGAGCTAAGATAACTTGCAAGTGTAAGTAATGTAGATATTATTGGTATAACAGAGACCTGGTTCAACCTGAAAGGCAGAGAAATGCCTTCTGATTGCAACATAAAAGGTTATAAACAATTCCACACTGATAGGGTCAACAGGAAGGGTGGTGGAGTGGCGATGTATGTCAGAGAAAATTTAAATTGTTGTCTTAGATATGATGTAAGATTAGAAATATCGAACGCAGAAACTGTTTGGTTACAGTTTCTCAAGGGATGTGACAAATTAATTTTGGGTGTGATTTATAGGCCCCCAAACCTTGATAGGGAGTGCAGAAAGCTGCTTTGGGACGAAATTCATAAGGCATCTAGATATGAAAATGTTGTGATAATGGGAGATTTTAACTTTAGAGAAATTGATTGGAACAATATGACAGGAAATCTTGAGTCTTGTGACTTTCTTGATACGGTTCAGGTTTCCTTTTTAGAACAGGTTGTGACAGAACCAACTAGAAGAAACAATCTGCTTGACTTGGTTCTTCCAACAATGATTCACTGATTAATAATCTTGAGGTTAATGATGAGCTTGCAGAAAGTGACCACAAATCACTTAGTTTCAATATATCATGGAATTACCCAGATAACTGCAATCAAATCTGTCCCAGATTTTCGCTTGGCCGACTTCATGGGACTGAAAAATTACCTGGGTGGGCTAAATTGGGATGTCCTGACTATGGGTCAGGTAGGTGATCTTGGTTGCCAATATGACGCTTTTCAGAGCATAGTTCTAGCTCCCCAGACAAGTTTTGTTCCTAGTACGGAAATTAGATCCAACAAAAATGATCCCAAATGGATGAACAATAGATTAAAATATCTCATTGGTTTAAAGAGAGGCATATATAGGCGTATGAAAAGAGGGGATGGGCAGTTAAGAAATCAGTATATTGAATTAGGGAAATAAAGAAAGGAATAAGAAAAGCAAAAATGGATTATAAGGTTAAGGTCGCAAGGGACTCAAAGACTAACCCAAAAGGGTTCTTTCATGTATACAGAAGTAAGATTAGGGACAAGACTGGCCCACTTAAGAGTAACTCTGGTCAGATCACTCACAGTGATAAGGATGTGTTAAATTCTCAGTACCTGCTTCCTCTCAGTTTTCACCCAGGAAAATGCTAGCGATATTCCTGAAATAATAGATTGCGTAGAACAGGATGATAAATTATGCACGATTGCGGTAACTAGTGACATGGTCCTCAGACAAATAGAAAAACTAAAACCTAACAAATCCCCAGGTCCTGATGAACTGTTTGCAAGGGTGTTAAAGGAATGTAAAGAGGAACTTGGCATACTTTTGGCTAATCTTTTTAACATATCACTACAAACTGGCATAGTGCCTGATAAGTGGAAAATGGCAAATGTAATACCTATTTACAAGGCAAGTGACAGGTCCCTGGCTTCGAACTGTAGACCAATAAGCCTTACCTCCAAAGCAGGAAAATTTATGGAATCAATAATTGCCCAAGAAAATTCGTAGAAATCTTGATAGGCAAAGATTGATTAATGAATCTCAACACGGTTTTACAAAGGGGCATTCCTGTCTTACGAATTTACTAACTTTTTTCACTAAGGTGTTTGAGGAGGTAGATCATGGTAATGAATATGATATTGTGTATATGGACTTCAGTAAGGCTTTCGATAGAGTTCCACACCAGAGACTATTGAGGAAATTTAAGGCACATGGAATAGGAGGAGAAATTTTTTCCTGGGTAGAGGCATGGCTGACAAATAGGCAGCAGAGAGTTTGCATAAACGGGGAGAAATCAGAATGGGGGCACATCACAAGCGGTGTTCCTCAGGGGTCAGTGTTGGGCCCGTTGTTCAAAATTTACATAAACGACATAGATGAGTGAATAAATAGCGACATAAGCAAATTTGCTGATGACACCAAAATAGGCAGTCCAATTCATTCTAATGAGGACACTAGAGCACTCCAGAATGATGCAATGGTCGGAGAAGTGGCAGATGCAGTTTAATATTGACAAAAGCAAATTTCTAAATGTTGGACAGGTAAATAACCATGCCACATATAAACTAAATAATGTAGATATTAATACTACTGATTGCGAAAAGGATTTAGGAGTTCTGGTTAGCAGTAATCTAAAACCAAGACAACAGTGCATTAGTGTTCGCAATGAAGCTAACAGAATTCTTGGCTTTCATATCTAGAAGTATAAAAAATAGAAGTCCTCATGTTGTTCTTCAACTCTATATATCCTTGGTTAGGCCTCATTTAGACTATGCTGCTCAGTTCTGGTCACCGTATTACAGAATGGATATAAATGCTCTGGAAAACGTACAGAAGAGGATGACAAAGATGATCCCATGTATCAGAAATCTTTCCTATGAGGATATACTGAGGGCTCTGAATCTGCACTCTCTCGAAAGGCGTAGAATTAGGGGGGATATGATTGAGGTATATAAATGGAAAACAGGGATAAATAAAGGAGATGTAAATAGCATTCTGAAAATTTCCAGCCAAGACAGGACTCGCATCAATGGTTTCAAGTTGGAAAAATTCAGATTCAGGAAGGATACAGGAATGCACTGGTTTAGTAATAGAGTTGTGGGTGATTGGAACAAACTCCCGAATACAGTTATTCAGGCTAAAACGTTGTGTAGTTTTAAAAATAGGTTAGATAAATACATGAGTGGGTGTGAGTTGGACCTGACTAGCTTGTTCTGCTGGGTCTGGTGCCGTGCTCCTTCCTTGACTGGAGGTGGCCAGAATGGTTGGATCATTGGGCTATTCCGGGAAGGGGTCATTGGGCTTATTCGGAGGGGGGTTATTGGGCTAATCCGTGTGGGGGGACATGAACCTGCTCTGCATGGGTCAGTAAGCTTGTTGCAGTGTTCCTTCTTATGTTCTTAACAGTACTGTAACCCCTTGTACTAAATGTCAATTTTTAGTTAGCTGGTACTGGCCTCTGAGATGAAAAAAAAAATACCCTTTTCCTCTCAATCCGGGTCGATAAAAGTAAAATCCTAGCGTCAACAGTCCTGACTCCCAATGGTTCAATGTTGAGCCAAAACTGATGTAATTCTCTCTGGGGGAACTTACACAGTTTGTCCCCCTTCATCTCGTTTTGTTTCTCTCCATATTTTTTTTTTTTATTTTGTCTCTACTTAACTTTTTTTTTTTACTTACACAAGGATTCCTACCTTCATTTACAAACTGAGAGTTGATATCTACCTCAGCTAATTTCAAAGCAGTTTTGTTGTTAGGAGACATACAAGTCGGAAATTGGACGATGGAACAATCTCTGGGCCAGCGATTTTAATTGGACTACTATAGTTCATCGATGTTATGCTGTACGAAGAAGTTCCGGATTCTAATCAACTTAGAAATAAATGATCTGAGATTAAGTGACGTTTTTGAGAAGGGTACAGCCAGAGTGTACCTGGTGTTGGTTGCCCGTCTTGTTGAGTAGAAGCTGTTTTCTCGTTGTCCACAGAGTGGAGCAAAGTTTGGAAGTTTGGTGGAACGATGATAACACTGACCTTATGCAAAGCCGTAAGGCCACCCACATAAGAACATAAGAAAGAAGGAACACTGCAACAGGCCTACTGACTCATGCGGAGTAGACCAATGCCCCCCCCCCCCGGATTAGGCCAATGACCCACCCAGTATGGTCATCTCCACTCAAGGATGGAGCACTGCACCAGACCCAGCAGCACAAGCTAGTCAGGTCCAACTCACACCCACTCATGTATTTATCTAACCTATTGTTAAAACTACACAACGTTTTAGCCTGAATAACTGGACTCGGGAGTTCGTTCCACTCATCCACAACTCTATTACCAAACCAGTGCTTTCCAATACCTTTTCTGAATCGAATTTTTCCAACTTGAAACTATTGCTCTGAGTCCTGTCTCGGCTGGAAATTTTCAGCACGCTATTTACATTTCCTTTATTTATTCCTGTTTTCCATTTATACACCTCAATCATATCCCCCCTAATTCTACGCCTTTCGAGAGAGTGCAGATTCAGGGCCCTCAGTCTATCCTCATAGGGAAGATTTCTGATACATGGGATCATCTTTGTCATCCTCTTCTGTACGTTTTCCAGAGCATTTATATCCATTCTGTAATACGGTGACCAGAACTGAGCAGCATAGTCTGAATGAGGCCTAACCAAGGATATATATAGTTGAAGAACAACCTGAGGACTTCTATTATTTATACTTCTAGATATGAAGCCAAGAATTCTGTTAGCTTTATTGCGAACACTAATGCACTGTTGTCTTGGTTTTAGATTACTGCTAACCAGAACTCCTAAATCCTTTTCGCAATCAGTAGTATTAATATCTACATTATTTAGTTTATATGTGGCATGGTTATTTACCTGTCCAACATTTAGAAATTTGCTTTTGTCAATATTAAACTGCATCTGCCACTTCTCCGACCATTCCATCAGTCTATTCAAATCATCCTGGAGTGCTCTAGTGTCCTCATTAGAATGAATTGGACTGCCTATTTTGGTGTCATCAGCAAATTTGCTTATGTCGCTATTTATTCCCTCATCTATGTCCTTTATGTAAATTTTGAACAACGGGCCCAACACTGACCCCTGAGGAACACCGCTTGTGACGTGCCCCCATTCTGATTTCTCTCCATTTACGTAAACTGTCTGCTGTCTATTTATCAGCCATGTCTCTACCCAGGAAAAAATTTCTCCCGTGTGCCATAAGTTTAATCAATAGCATCTTGTGTGGAACTCTATCGAAAGCCTTACTGAAGTCCATATACACAATATCATATTCATTACCATGATCTACCTTCTCAAACAACTTAGTGAAAAAAGTTAGTAAATTCATAAGACAGGAATGCCCATTTGTAAAACCGTGTTGAGATTCATTAATCAATCTGTGCCTGTCAAGATGACTACGAATTGCTTCGGCAATTATTAATTCCATAAATTTTCCCACTATGGAGGTAAGGCTTATTGGTCTATAGTTCGAAGCCAAGGACCTGTCACCTGCCTTGTAAATAGGTATTACATTTGTCATTTTCCACTTATCAGGCACTATGCCAGTTTGTAGTGATATGTTAAAAAGATTAGCCAAAGGTATGCCAAGTTCCTCTTTACATTCCTTTAACACCCTTGCAAACAGTTCATCAGGGCTTGGGGATTTGTTAGATTTTAGTTTCTCTATTTGTCTGAGGACCATGTCACTAGTTACCGCAATTGTATATAGTTTATTATCATCCCGTTCTACATAATCTCTTATTTCATGAATATCGCTAGTATTTTCCTGGGTGAAAACTGAGAGGAAATAGGTATTTAGAATTTCACATATATTTTTATCACTGTCAGTGATCTGACCAGAGTTACTCTTAAGTGGGCCAATCTTGTCTCTAATCTTACTTCTGTATACCTGAGAGAACCCTTTTTGGTTAGTCTTGGAATCCCTTGCGACCTTAGCCTCATAATCCCTTTTTTGTTTTTCTTATTCCTTTCTTTATTTCTCTTTAATTGAATATATTGATTTCTTAACTGCCCATCCCCTCTTTTGATACGCCTATATATGCCTCTCTTTTGACCAATGAGATGCTTTAATCAATTGTTCATCCATTTGGGATCATTTTTGTTAGATCTAATTTCCGTACTCGGAACAAAAGTTGTCTGGGCAGCTAGAACTATGCTCTGAAAAGCGTCATATTGGCAACCAAGATCACCTACCTGACCCATAGTCAGGACATGCCAATTTAGCCCACACAGGTAATTTTTCAGTCCCATGAAGTCGGCCAAGCGAAAATCTGGGACAGAGATTTGATTGCAGTTATCTGGGTAATTCCATGATACATTAAAACTAAGTGATTTGTGATCACTTAACCCAAGCTCATCATTAACCTCAAGATTATTAATTAGTGAATCTTTGTTGGCAAGAACCAAGTCAAGCAGATTGTTTCCTCTAGTTGGTTCTGTCACAACCTGTTCTAAAAAGCAATCCTGAACCGTATCAAGAAAGTCACAAGACTCAAGATTTCCTGTCATATTCTACCAATCAATTTGTCTAAAGTTAAAATCTCCCATTATCACAACATTTTCATATCTAGATGCCTTATGAATTTCGTCCCATAACAGCATACTGCCCTCCCTATCAAGGTTTGGGGGCCTATAAATCACACCCAAAATTAATTTGTCATGTCCCTCGAGAAACTGTAGCCAAACAGATTCTGTGTTCGATGTTTCTAATCTTATATCATGTCTAAGACAATTTAAATTTTCTCTGACATACATCGCCACACAACCACCCTTTCTGCTGACCTTATCAGTGTGGAATAGTTTATAACCCTGTATGTTGCATTCAGAAGGTATTTCTCTACCTTTCAGGTTGAACCAGGTCTCTGTTATACCAATAATATCTATATTACTTACACTTGCAAGTAATCTTAGCTCATCTATTTTATTTCTTATACTTCTGCTATTTGTATAGTAAACCTTAAGTTAACGGAGCTAGTCACTCGTTGCCCTCTACTATGCCTCTTTGTTTGTTGATCAATTGATTTGCCATTACTAGCAACTTTATTTTGAATATTGTCTTTTAAACATATCCCTGAGGTATCCCGGTAATAACTGCTGTTTTTAACCCTAATGCTGCAGCCTGATTGTTTCCCACAAACACCCATACCTCTATAATCTGTCAGTTTAAATTCCTAGACAAGTCATCAATTACCCTCTCAATTGAATTGGCTAATGCAACCACTCCGTCCCCAGAGAGATGAACCCCATCCCTTGCATACATATCACGTTTGCCAAAGAATAGATCCCAGTTATCAATGAATGGGATTGCAAGTTCCTTGCAGTACCTGTCTAGCCAGCAATTTATACCAATTGCCGTAGACATCCATTCATTGCCCACTCCCTTTCTAGGCAAGATGCTACATATGACTGGGATCCCTCCCTTAGACCTAACTACTTCTGTGGCTGACCTGTACTTATCCAGCAGCTCCTCTCTCCTGCCCTTCCCAATGTCATTACCCCCTAAGACAGATAATGGGCTTGTTCCCATTACCTGCCATAATATTATCCAACCTGCTGACTGTCACCAACACCAGCTGTAGGAAGACACACTCTGTCTGACCTTTGTGTCTCTGTTACAAAATGCACGGTCCATATATCTTACCTGAGAATCGCCTACTATTAAAATATTCTTACCTTGATTAGCAGGGGAATCAGTGGTACGTTCAACCTCACTAACCACTGAAGTACACTCGTCTTGGAGAACAGAGAATCGATTTCCTACCTTCACATCTTCTCTATTAAATCTCCTTATCTTCCTTCTTCCTGAACTGTGAACCACTTGCCACTTAAATAGGGTGCCACTATCACTGTTTGCGACCATTCCTTCCTTACCAGCTAAATCCTTCTCACACTCGCTCCCAAACTCATCTATGCGAAGCTTCAGCCTCCTACTTTCCTCCTGAAGAAGTAGAATCTTTCTTCAACACTTGAACATTACCTGCTGTAATGACAGATCTGTCATGGCGGGGTCTAGACGAGAGATGAATCGAAGGCCTTTTTCCGTTCTCTATTCAGTCAAGTAGTGAATAAGACGAGGAGGCAGGCAATCCAAAAATGTGAAACTTAAAGATGAGAATGCGCTTATGCCTTGTACAGAGTCTTGCAGACTCTACTATCGAGTGGAAGCGAGGTGAGCCTAAGTGTTGTTAGCCTCCTGGCTGTCTTGCTTGCAAGATATACTATGTAGTTCTCTCTAGTCGGTTTGGTATCACAAGAATATCAATCTCATCCGCGGGTTCCACCGCTCGCCCATTTAGTCTTAACACTGCTCCAGCATTACCATAATGGTGCCTTGAGACTGTCATTTGCATTTTCTCTGACTCAAATGTATCCTGCCATCGTTTTCCCCAGGCTCATGTATATATATATATATATATATATATATATATATATATATATATATATATATATATATATATATATATATATATATATATATATATCTTTATCTTTAAGCCGGTGAAGATGTAACTGAGATCAGCTGGCGTTTCCTCTCTTAGGTAAGTAAATGTCGGAGTATAGTCGTATGCAAGGATTCTGGGATGAGCTGAAGGTCATTGAAATACATTCCATAATAATGGCCCAAGTACACTTTCCTGTGGAACACAGGCACCAATATTGTTTGTTTTTTGAGTACTTTTTTTGAGAAGGAAATCACTAAGAAAATGTATTATAGAACCAGCGACCTCCAGTACTTGCAGTTTTGCAAAGAATTTCTGATGCCATTCATGGCTGGAAGCGCCAGGTATGTCCAGCATTACTTCATGGCAGAGCTTTGGTCCAGCGACTGGTTTCAAATGGTGGAGAGGTCTAACAGCAGATCAACAGCAGAGTAACCTTTGTGACCGTCAATATGGCTTCAAAAAAATGGTATTCTTAAAACGCTGTAATCCGTTGTGAGATTCCTTGACGAATCTTGCCAGAGATAGACAGGAGTGAGACTGGTCAGTAGGTAATGATCTCGGCTCTGCTCTTTTGTGAAAAAGTACTACATTTGCTTGTGTCCACAGAGGCCATTTACACTGGACTCGTGTTGTCCTCTGCCTTTTCTGGATCAAGAGATTTAAGAAAATACACTTCATTATGCCTTATTGTCACCACTGACAACTTTGACACAGTTCTTGCAGCCAGCAAAAGAGGTTCTCTTTCTGAATAAGGAATTTGAATCTTTGCTTATGACTTCTAGTAGAGACTGTCCCATCCTGCCGATTCAGATATAGAATAATTACATCAGGTGAATAACCTTCTCGGTCCTTGACCAAGAACCACCAGGTTCTGGAGCCCACCCAACCTGACACCAGTTTTCCTTTTCAGCTTCCGTCTAAAGATGTCCCACTTTTGAACCACTTCCATTTTCCAGCGGGCTTGCCTGTGTAGGTTTCTGTTATAGTGGGATTCCTTTTACACCTTCTCCCAACCTTGTACTTAGCAGTAGCAGCCTCTCGACTTCGAAGAGCCTAACCAAGGCTGATATGAAGGCTTCGTCACATACTGTGGGATGACAGATGTGTTTTTCTTGGAGATCAAGGTTGTATTATGTGAAGGCATTCATTGGTTATTAACGTTACTTTGAAGAAGAGCATTCCAAACAGAGGCGGCAACCTCTGAGCAAAGGAATAGCCAGTTATCCTTTTCTCAGAACCAGGTTGTCCGCGTAAGTTCTTCAACTCGTTGTGTTGGAACGTGCAATGTTGTCAAGACAGACTTGTGGTAAGACAGTCCAACATAGCCAAGTAGTAGTTCACAAGTGATTGTCTTCAGACAGATCACTCACTACTGAGTCATGGGAGGAGCCAGAGATGTGAGTAAAGTCAACAAAGTTTTTCATGTCCAACACTTGAAAGACTTTCATCAAAATCCCTCTGTATAAGATGTTGATTGAGGTCACCAACAATTATAATGCTGACATTTATGTTAAAAGCGGAAGGGCGTCCACATTTTCCATCAGAAAGTTGATAAGGGTTTGTATAATTCTAATGCTACTAAAGAGGTACTAGACTTTATGCATAAATTGAAGAACTAAAGGATTAAGCAACATTAATGAGCTAGGCATGTATATTTTTCGAAACAACCGATAATGCTTCCTCCTTGACCTTCGCTGTCTTGTCGCATCCATGAGGCGTAGCCAGCAATTCTAGCAAAATTTTCCGTAGTTCTGTCGTCCAAAAATGTCTCAGCAACGGCTATAATGTCAGGATAAGTGTTCACGAAACCTCACATGACCTCACCGACATTGGTAATAATCTCTAATGTTGGCCGACAGAATGTTGTTTAAGTGGCTTCTCAGGTTTGTGTTTAGCTTGAGTAGATAGGTGTGTAAGGTGCGATGTAGCTTTGTGGTCTTGCACAAGACAAATCCGCCACCAGAACTGAGAGATGAATGACGTGTGAATTTATCAGTTCAGAGATCTGCTGGTTTGTTCCAAGAATAAATCACTTGAGAACTATTCATCCAGTCTGTCAAGCTCCTGTTTGTTATGACAGTTTTCTTGATGTCCCTTTCTGTGGTGGTAATTGCAGTTGGAATCTCGCAGGCAGTTGTCAGTGGTGTGCTCCCTCCGTTAACAGCTGGAGTACTGCCGAGGTACCTGGGAGGATGGTCTCCTATTTCCTGCATTTCTTGTGTTTTGCTACACAAATAACCCGCACATAAAAGACAGAAGCTTACGACGACGTTTCGGTCCGACTTGGACCATTGACAAAGTCACACTAACAGAGGTGGAGCAGGACGGCTATATATAGGCAGGAAGAGGTGGGGAAGCCCGGGTGTTGTGCGTGTGTCATTTCATCCTGTCGGTATTATACACAATTCTTGTACTACTACTACTACTACTACTACTACTACCTCCACCTCTTCCTGCCTATATATAGCCGTCCTGCTCCACCTCTGTTAGTGTGACTTTGTCAATGGTCCAAGTCGGACCGAAACGTCGTCGTAAGCTTCTGTCTTTTATGTGCGGGTTATTTGTGTATCGTTCCAGTCACGGTATTGTGCCTTTTTGTTATTTATTTGTGTTTTGCTGCTGGTTCATGACCTAATTTCTTTGTTCTATTTTGGGTAAGTCTGATGATGTACCTGGTGAGCGTTTTCTTGTGGCTGTGTTGGCAGCAGACGAGACAGCTGTGTGGCAGCATTTTTTTCTCACTTCCTCCACTCCCTTTTAAGAATAAAAGAAAGAAGGAACACTGCAGCAGGCCTATTGGCCCATGCGAGGCAGGACCAAATTTGGTGTCATCAGCAAATTTGCTTGTGTCGCTATTTATTCCCTCATCAATGTCGTTTATATAAATTGTGAACAACACGGGGCCCATCACTGAACCCCTATGGAACACCACTCGTGATGCGCCTCCACTCTGATTTCTCCCCATTGATGCAAACGCACTGTTGCCTGTCTGTCAGCGTCGTCTCTACCCAGGAAAAAAATTCTATTCCGTATACCTTAATTTTCCTCAGTAGCCTCTGATGTGGAACTCTCTCTAAAGCCTTACTGAAGTCCATATACACAATATCGTATTCATTACCATGATCTACCTCCTCAAATAACTTGGGGAATAAAGTTAGTAAATTCGTAAGGCAAGAAAGAGATTCATTAATCAATTTATGCCTTTCAAGATGGCTACGAATTGCCTCGGCAATTACTGATTCTATAAATTTTCCATTGTGAAGGTAAGGCTTATTGGTTTATAGTTCGAAGGTAAGGACCTGTCACATGCTTTGAAAATAGGTATTTGCCATTTTCCACTTGTCATGCACTATTCCAGTTTGTAATGATATGTTGAAAAGACTTGCCAACGGTTTGCTAAGCTCCTCTGTACATTCCTTTAAAACCCTTGCAAACAGTTCATCAGGGCCTGAGGATTTGTTCGTTTTTAATTTCTGCATTTGTCTGAGGACTGTCACTAGTTAACCATATCGTGTATAGTTTATCATCATGTTTTACACATTTTGTTATTTCTGGAATTTAGCTAGCATCTTCCTGCGTAAAAACTTAGAAAAAATAAGAGTAAAAAAAAAAACATTTCGTTATCGTTGTCAGTGATCTAACTTGAGTTACTTTGCCGTGGGCCTCTCTTGTCCCTAATCTTACTTCTATATACGTACATGAAAGAATCCTTTTGTGTTAGTCTTCGAATTACTTGTCACTTTAGCCTCATATTCTCTCTTAGCTTTTCTTATTCCCTTTTTTTTTATTTCTCACTTTAATTGAATATATTCTTAACTGCCCATCCCCTCTTTTGATATCCCTATATTTGTCTCTATTTTGACCAATAAGATGTTTTAATCTGTTTATTCATTTGGGACCATTTTTGTTTGATCTAATTTCCCTATAGTCAGGTCGTTCCAATTTAGGCTACCCAGGCAATTTCTCAGTCCAGTGAAATCGGCCAAGTGGAAGTCTGGGACAGAGACTTGATTGCATTTATCTGAGTAATTCCATGATATATTGAACCTAAATGATTTATGATCGCTTTCCCCAAACTCGTCATTAACCTCAAGATTATTAATTAGTGATTTCTTGTTGGCAAGAACCAAGTCAAGCAGATTGCCTTCTCTCGTTGGTTCTGTCACAAACTGTTTTAAAAGCAATCCTGAATCGTAACAAGGAAGTCATTAGACTAGTGGTTTCCCGTCATATTGTTCCAATCAATTTGTCTAAAGTTAAAATTTGCTATTAACACATTTTTATATCTAGACACTTTATGAATTTCGTCGCTTTGCAGCTTACTGTATTCCCTATCAAGATTTGGGGAAAAAGGCTATAAATCACACCCAAAATTAATTTGTCACGACCCTCGAGAAACTATAGCCAAACAGATTCTGTGTTCGATGCCTCTAATCTTATGTCTAGCACAATTTAAATTATCTCTGACATATAGCGCCACTGCACCATCCTTCCTGTTGACCCTATCAGTATGGAATAGTTTATAGCCTTGTATGTGGCATTCAGAAGGCATTTCTCTATCTTTCAGGTTGAATCAGATCTCCGTTATAGCAATAATATCTATATTACCTGCACATGCAAGTAATCTTAGCTCATCTATCTTATTTCTTAGACTTCTTCTATTAGTATAGTAAACTTTAAGGGAGCTAGTCACTCTGCCTTATACTGATATATTGTCGGTCAGTTGATTGCAAGCTCCAGCAATTACTGCCTCGGGTTTGACAGCTGGAGCAATGATACCAGGTGTACCTGTAGGTGTTGGAACAGCGATACCCGGTGTACTCTTAGGTGTAAGATGGAAGCTGACAGATCCAAGGCTTGCTTCACTGTTGAGTAATGGAACTGTTTCTCTCTCTCTCTCTCTCTCTCTCTCTCTCTCTCTCTCTCTCTCTCTCTCTCTCTCTCTCTCTCTCTCTCTCTCTCTCTCTCTCTCTCTCTCACTCTCTCAAAACTCTCTCAAAACTCTCTCAAAACTCTCATCAACTAATAAACGCTGATCTTTAACACTCTAATAGTATGGAAGTTCATCTTTTGGGACTATCCAAGACTTCACAATTCTGAAAGAGTTGCAAAATTCAACAGATTACTCCAGCAGAATGAGAGTAACATATTCAAATTATCACCAAATGGTGATAATTTGATGAGGCACTTTGCGGAGGAAGTGGTTCTGTTTCTTACTGAAGAGTTCTACTGTTCACCAGAAAAAAAATCATATTTCTACTATATTTCTAATATATACACATTAAATTATTTCTCCCTAATATAGATTTCAGTTATTCCCCCATTTATGCATATCAAAGAGTAATTTTCTCTACATGCTCTAATTAAAATAAATCCATACGAGATCTACTTTTTGGAGATTTATGGTTCTTTTCAATATTCGCCCAACATTTAGTATAAATATCATGCAAATATACATTGTCAATTCTTCTTTTCTGATATATGTTAGGTATTCACCAAAAAAATTGCTTTTCTCAGTTCAGTTCAGATCATTCCTGCCAGAAACCTACGATACCAATTCAAATAATTCAAGTATTTTCAGAATATTTAAAATTAAATATATTAACTTCTACTAATATTGTTAATTTCATACTCTAACCAAAACCAACTCATGATCCATATTATTCATGAACGTATGTTAAATCTCCATTAGCGAAGTTACATATTTTGTTTATTAAACCTCTTTCAATTCCATAGTTTTCTCATATTTTTTTTTACAATGAGCAGATTTTCTTAGAAGGTTGAAGAAAGGCAAGTTGCTTAATGGAGATTGGTTCAAAGCTTATCGACAACACTATTATGGTCATTATGGCCGCGCGTAACCTTTTCACCTCCAGACAAGAATATTTAATCCCTAAAATTGAGATTAAAGCAAACTTATTTATACTAAGAGACATACACCTCTGTGTATATATCTTGATTATAAATGGCTGGTTAGTTAATGGAGTTTAAAGGCTATCGACTGCAGTAAGGCAAATAAAGCTGCATTTAATCTCTTCATCTCAGACAAGAATACTTTAAGCTCTAAAATAAGAGATTAAAGCAAACTTTCAGTATTTATTTGCTGAGAGAAATGCACCTCAAAGTTTGTAAATTCTTACTACAAACAATTTATTGTAAACATATTTCAAGAAAAATTCTTTTCTTAACATGACTATTTTTTAAGTTCGGAGCTATTTTTTTTTTTTTTTTGTACCTTATGGTGTTCTTTTCCTGCTGGGATATTTAATTTAGAATGGCCTTATTTTTAATATTTAAAGAATGTATATTAAGTTGCTAAGGACGTTGTTTTTATTGTTTAGACGCTGCTGTTTATACATAACTAGCAGATATAAGAGATGATTGCGGCGACGTAAATGGTCAAAGTCTCCTATGTCTGGGTTATTTGTGTATTGTTGCAGTCACGGTATTGTGCCTTTTTTTATTTACTCTTGCTTATTTACGAAATACCTGCAGCCCTTTCTACCTCAATCTCTTGCTGCCCTCTACCCCCGCACTATCCCCTGCTCCGCTGTTTTCTGTAACCTACTAATCATCCCTCCCCCCCTTCTGCCATCGAATACCCTCGCTTCCTTCCCTACCCTGCAGCGCTGTATAGCCCTTGTGGCTTAGCGCTTCTTTTTTATAATAATAATAATAATAATAATACGAAAGCCGAATTTTTCATTCAGGTGTTTCGTATTTGTTAGACTTTTTTAAATTAAAAGTGAGGTTTTATTTGACAAGGACATATTAATTTGTTAATGACAAGAGCATAGTTTTAAAAGTTAGGATAATGCTTTTAGTAGCACAGAGTTAGTAGATAATGTTATATAACTTTTAGCTGTTTTGAAAAATTAAGGTTGGATAAAAATTAGCGGATTCTTTTCTTCGAATATTTTACAGTAATCACTGAACAATATCACAACCGTTGTCATCAACGTTGGCCTAAGTTGGTCCACAATAAAATGCATTTCTCAAATAATTTTTGGGTTTCAAGTCCTACCAAGTCTCTCGTCTAATTATGAAAGACATCTCGCTCACGGGTAACTCTGCGACAATTACTAAGTTACGTTATCAGTTCACCTACTTATAAAGTATTGCCCTGCTATTAGAGGACATGCAGAGTTCACTTAATTTTCATCTCCTTACTGCACTTACTCTGCCTGACCTCCTCCCTGATGGCATTTTCCCTTTAGGACTCCCACTCCCCTTGCTAACTCTACGTCATGCACACTCCTACATCACACTGCCATCTGACCTTCTCATATTCCTTCTTTAGCACATCCCACACTGCAGTGCTGTATGACCCTTTCTCGGTTATAATTTACTGAAGCATTTTTCAGTTTAGCTGTTATACCTAACTTGAAACAGAAAATCTCACACAATCTGTTTTTTCTTTCAAAAATTCAATTCTATTAGACAAAAAAAATTACAACAGTGCAATGAAAAGAGAAAAATTACCCATTAACCGCAATGACATGACTGACCGCACTGACATGACTGACCGCACTGAAGCTCACCACGCTTACTTCACAAAGGTGCTTTACTCAGCGTAAATTACGCCACCATTTACCTTCTCGAAGTAAGTAAAAATTAGATTCGAACTGTTTGATTACACTTCGAATATTATATTGTACTGAGGTAGATGGTTACAAGAAGAACGTCATCAGTGAGTAAGAAAAGTGAGAGTTCATAAATTAGACAAGGAGGTATTTAGGTACAAGTATCTGTTGGGAGAAAGATGGGCTAGAGTGAGTGTAGGTAATGAATGAGTTGAAGAGGTATGGGATAGATTTTCTAAAGCAGTGTTGAAGATTGTAGCACAATTTGTGGATATCGGAGGATAGGTGCTGGAAGTGAGAGGAGCGATTGGTGGAATGACAAACTAGCGTGTGGTAATAGAGATAAAGTTACTATATGGGAGGTTTTCACAAAGTAGACGTGAT
>NC_091296.1:46646998-46765286 GCF_038502225.1 Cherax quadricarinatus
ACACGTTTGGGAGTCCTTTTGCATACTGAATAGGTTTTGATAAACAAAACTTTTATGCTCAATAATATCCCAGAAGGAGACAGAAACTCCGATTTATTTCAATTCCCTTCTGGGATCCTCTTCATCTCTTGAAGAGGATCCCAGAAGGGGATCGAAATACACAGATCAATTAATCTTCTCAGTTTCTGTCTCCAAGTGGATTATTACTGAGCATTGACAAGTGTCCATTACACTTTAGTTATCTAAAACTTGAAGTGTTTCTGTCGCTACACAATCCAGGAAAGGTATATCCCTCTATCAAATGAGCCCAGCTCCCTCTATCTCAATGCACGCAAACGAAATAGTGAATGAGTGTGTGTATACTTGTGCATATGAATAAGCACAAGCTTATGCATACGTACAAGCATACTGAGTGAATGGAGAAAAGTGCATTTTATGATTTGACAAGTTGGAGTGTGAGAAAAGTAAAATATTGAAAATGATTCAGGGAAAGCGGTTAGCCGGACTAGAGTCCTGGAGGTGGTAAGTACAGTCTACCCCAGGCTAAGGAATTGATTACCTCATTCTCCTCATCTTGGTATTTTACTGAAGCCACTGGCTGGCGAAACTTTTCCTCAGTAAATATTCCCAAATGTTTGACAACTGTCTCATTCTTCCACATCGTGATGCTATCTTGGCCATTATATGCTAGGGTAACAAAATTTGTAAATTAGATAACCACAATACTGAAAATACATATTTGCAGATGACAGTGTATGAAGTACAGTAGAAACCTGGTTTTCGTACGCCTCAGTTTCCTTAGGATTCGGTTCTCGACCTAGCATCCCATGCGTTTGTGACTCAGTCTTTGTTTCTCGTTGAGTGAGGATCACCCCACACGTTCATCCAAAACACTTAGTAATAATCCATTGTTTTTTGTGCTTTTTTATTGAGTACGACTGCTAAATAAGCCACCATGGGGCCACAGAATTCAATTAAGAATTTTTGTGCGACAGAGGTACAGTAACTCTCAAGCTGGTCCTAGTGCCAATAAAAGACAAAGAAGTGAAGTAACCTCGGATAGGGCCTTGATACCTGAAGTCCTTACAGAAGGGGGTTCCCCATTCCAAACAAAACCCTCTCCTTCTCCCTCTCTCCTCCTCCTCCTTCCATACACCAACAAGTGTCTTCAATAAAGTTGAAAGCGATGTTCTTAAATGTTCATTTATCCATTTTATATTTATTTTTCACTATTTTCTGAATGTAAAACTATAGCTATTTTCTATAAAATGTATTTGTTAATATTTTTGGGTGTCTGGGACGGATTAATTGGATTTACATTATTTCTTATGAGAAATACTGCTTCAATTTTCTTACGATTAGGTTTTCTTCAGAATTTTTAGAAAGAATTAATTACGAAAACCCAAGTTCCACTGTATTAATAATCGTGGCAGCGCTGACTATAGGATGTGTGAAAGTAACGGTCAAGTGGTAGCCTCGAAGAAAGCTCAAGGCAGATACATGGGAATTGAAGACTATTACAAGCACAGTCAATTACTAAAGATATAATAAAGGATTTGGTGGCTGTATAGAGAGGGGCCTAATTATTATAACCCCACCAGAAAAATCGAATTTTTGTCTGTTTCATGCATATTATATTGACTTGCTTTAAAAAAATATTGGATAAATGATACAATTATGGCAGAATATAGTTTACTTGAATGTATTGAACATATAGCCCATACATTTAAAACTGAGCAGCGATGCATCCAGGCATGTTTTCTACGAAGGTACAACAGTAGGTTTGCACGTCATCATGGTTCCATACCTATGTTAATGTTTCTATCAACTGTGTTTCGGTTGTGATACTCTGCTTTCATTCTTCGTTTAACAATTTCCAATCATTTTTCTATTGGTTTTATATTTAGTGAATTACCCGGCGAATCAAGAAGAGGAATATTTCGTGAATCTTGAAATGATTTATTTACAGTGATTTTTCACCTTGAAACAAGTTACGTATCTGAGAAATGAGTCTAGTTTCTAAAACATTTTCATACTGATCCTGTCGCATGGTACCTTTCAACATACAAACTACCTGTACATTACAGATGCTGGATGTTTAACGGGGCTCACCAGCAATTCAGGATTTAACTCCTCAGTGACACGTCTTACAAACTGTGATTTGTTACACATTACTTGAAACACAGATTCATCACTGGAACATCAGCAAAGAAAGTAAGACAGATATCTGTACGTATTAAAAATGTTGAAGCCTGCGGCACACATTTGTCAAACGTTCAAATCACTCATAATGTAACATATTGTAAAAAATAAAAATCACTGACATACTTACCGATTTCCAATCATCTGCCCATTTTAAACGCATTTTAATCGTTGTAGGATGGTCAATTTGGGTGTCCCACGTTGTCAACAAGTTTCTAGTGCGATGTGAACGTTTTCTCAGGGTTCTCGTGGAAAGATAATATTCTCGTCATCTAATTGGTGTTTAAGTTGCTCCATTGACAGTCTTCTATTAGTAAGCAGCTTCTTTTAAATAAGTCGGTCTGCTCTTGGAGTTTTCCTTTTCCTACCACTTTCACCAGTCCACTTTGGGGTGAAGCTGGGATTATTTCCTCCATGTTAATAATTAATGACAACCTATCAACAGTACTCATTGAAACTTTTACTTTATCAGCTATTTTTTCTATGATCTATTTTTCTCAGAAACGAATGAATTTGAATATAAAGAAGGAGCACTGCTAGCCCATGCGAGGCAGGTCTAATTCTCCCACTGGCTTAAGCCAATGGCTTGACCTAGTCCGCTCAGTCACATTCACTTAAGGGAGGAGCACAACATCCAACCTAGTAGCACAGGCTAGCCAGGTCCAACTCAGACCCACCCACACCCACTCATGTATTTATCCAACCTATTTTTAAAACTACATAACGTTTAAGCTTCTATGACGGTACTCGGGAGTTTATTCCACTCATCCAAACACTATTACCAAACCAGAGCTTTCCCAAATCCTCCCTGAATCTGAATTTTTCCAATTTTAAACCATTGCTGCGAGTCCTGTCTGTTAAATATTTTTAACACGCTATTTACATCCCTTTATTAATTCCTGTTTTCCATTTAACTTTTTCGGTAATACGTGTTTTGTTTTTCCCATTTTTATGAAAAGATGATTTTATTACAGTTTCTATAAGAAAAAGAATAAACGAATTAGAAATAACCTCAGTTACTCGCGAAACACATTTAAGCAATTGTAAACAAATTACAAAAGTTTAAATATACTGTTTTAGGTGGTTAACGTTCACTTCAGCGACTAAAATGCTGCACATAATCTTCCGCTCTCAGTTCCAGGAAAAAACTGATTTTGTCTCAGCAACACTACAACACTTGTAAACCTCTACCCCACCGACTGCCTCAGTGTTACTACATATTACATTTGTGGAATACATTCAGATAAACTGTGTTCCACCATAAATGTATTATTCATCCAATATTTATGAAGGAAAGTAAATGTAAAAGGCCTAAAACCGACAAATATGCTATTTTTCCGAAATGGCTCTAATTCGGCCACTCGATGTTAGGATATTCGTGGTACAGAATGCCTTTATTTTTTTTACAAGCTTTTAACATTTCAGATAAGAATGCCACGATTATTAAAAAAAATATAATACTTTAGCAACTTCAGGGAAAACAGAAGTCGCAACTTCACTAAGAGACAACACAGGAAAGACCAACGTCGCTCAAAAACAGCATAAAATCTTCAAAAATCTCCAGGAAATGCATAAATACATTAAAGATTCATATTCCATATTCTCCCCAGTTTCTTATCACCACTAAACCTGGCATGAGGAGAGAAGAAGTAAAGGAGAGCTATTTTCTCTCCCTTTCCCTACCTCCCTCACTCATTAGATAAGTCTTTTTGCTCATAGAAAATAATTGTTATTTTCAGTAAAATATATATCCATCACATCATAGCGATACAATATTTAGTCAAGTAGGTATTGAATGATAAAGTTAGCTACCATTCTCAAATTGGTCAATTTTCATAATCTCCAACTGTTCCTTACATTCATTCTGTCCCATAACTTCTCTCATCGATTTTCAGGCACTTCTTCCTCTAACATAAAATAAGAAACTAGTTACACACACACTATAGCCTAATTTTCTAAAATAACCATTTAAGCTAATATGCTAAACGAGTAAACAGACGAGTCATCACAATCTAAGTAAATCAGCACATGATTACATTTTAATTAGTTGGAATAAAGTTAAGGAAATTAATTAATGAAATCAAACCTCATCAAAGTAAAAGTTATGAAAACAGAGGGAAGAGAAAAGAAACCAGAAAAAATATATCCAATTAGAGACAGAACTCGTCGAATTAAGTAATGAAATTGATCTTAAGTCAACAGCACACTCGAATTAACTCCAAAAACTTACAGTTGACTTAATAACAATGCAAACATTGAACAGATACAAATGAATGGACTGCTTTTAGAAGGATAAAGAAGAAACAGTTATGAGAACATAAAAAAAATGGAAGTAATATCAATCGAAAACGCAGTCTTTGCGTCAAGCTCACACCTTAATTAAGCGTTATAAGAATAACGAAGTGTCCCACTCTTCTCCACCAGACCGTCACCTAAACTTAGAAATGGAAGACATTAAAAAAAATGAAAAATCCAGTAGGAAAAAAATACTCCGATTGCTATAAATTGTCACACAGTAATGAGAAAATTTAGAAAAAAATCTTAGCATTATCAAATAAAAAAAGCAAAGCCCAAGACACAGATGAACACTAAGAAAAAGTAGTATAGTATGGACACTAAATGGTAGTTTACCAGTTCAACAGAATTTTTCATTAAAACTGAATGTAAAAAAAAAATCACTGGAAATTTCTAAAACATGTAGACTAAACACTAAAGACCTGTCATTAGGAGCATATTTTTTTCCTATAATTTCAAATGTCATCACAAATATGTACACACGTGTACACGGCAGAAACACACGCTTTGAAAGTAGATGGAGGAACAGGGCCCAATACCTAAGATACACACAAATATTTACGAGATCTCTAACCGATTACCGTACAGTGTGCAGTAAAATGTGGGGAAACAGTGGAAAATGTAAGAAATTTTGCAGCGAAAAAAGAGTTGTAAGCAAGATCTTATAGGCCATAAAATGAGAGCTGCAATTTACACCAGATGAAAGAGAAACAATGCCTACCAGAAAAAAAAGCAGAAGTATGTGTACCAAATAGAGAGTAGTGCATTTGTTTTGTAAGTAATTGCCTGTATCTTAGAAAATGGCTGGTAATAAGGTTATCACGGTAAACAGGAGATTATTAAGGAGAAATAGAGAATATGAAAAAGCTAAAAATGCAGTATGACAAGATGCAAATCAGATGGTAATAAGAACAAAGCAACTGTGAGCTTTTAAATCATGCTCGCAGGTTCGGATATGTGAGAAAAATGGAGGAAGGTGTTGCTTTTCGTGGATGGAATTGAAGGGTGTTATAGTTACACAAGAAGACGTAATATAGGCACAGACTAGTAAAAGACATTGGGCGAGAATTAAAAGAAAAGGTATAAAGGCTAAGGAAGGTTTTAAGAATCCAGCTTAAGTAACTGCATGAGGTGTTGAGGCAGGATGAGTAAAGTTGACTATATAGAAAGAACGGTAGCTGTGGTGAAGATAAGAGAGATTGGAGGAATTAATAAGAGAAGACAGACAAGTGATGAAGGTGACATACAGGATACGAGAAAATGGTAAGCTTGTACAGATTGAAAAGATGAGTCAAGAAGTGGATAGAAATAAAATGATCATGCTAAAAATGAAGAACTGGGCTTACAAAATGACAAGTACGAGACTAAGCGATGTGTTTAAAAACTATCCAATTTTTAGAGTTGGAAAATGTATAAGGAAAGCAAAATTTCCAAGCCAAATTAATATTCGAAATATTAACAATTCGAAGATTTGACTTAAGAATTTAATATAATTAGGAGAGTCCTCTTTTGTAGAAAAGATACCTAGATGTAAGGTTAATGCTGAGAGAAAGTTACTAAAACATAAGATGTATGTTAAGGAAGAGGAAATTTTAGGTACCTATCGAGGGACTAGCAGAAGGGCCGCAATTAAAGCAATGAGAAATGCAAATGATCAGCAGCTCACCCTTCTCATATACCACATAAACAGCCATAATTTGGCTTTCCTCTCGTAATATCCAGGTACCCCGTGCGAAGCCTCTCTCATCTTCCTCGTCTCGCCTGTTTTTCACGATTTCCCCTACTCTTCCTACTCTACGACCACCCGCATACCTTCCCCATTACCGTCTCCAGTCACCTCATAATTAGTGCCTACTTACACCTTTTGGCCTATTTCCCTTTTTAACAAATCCCTGTCTCCATCCGTTCAACCATCTTGCAACATCCCACTCAGACTCTCACACACCTAGTGATTTTTACCAACTAATCACCCCATTCCTTCTCTGTCTCAACTTGGTACAACCATCTCGAGATATATTTTACAGGATTTTTCTATGGCTGCAGTACACTAGTTTATCATTACACCTTCTCTGTACACTCATATATATATTTCCTCGTGAATTCCTTGCTAACCTCGTCCCATACTTTTTTTTTCCCCAAGCTTCCCATATCTCGTTACTGTATACCCCCGTCCCTCAAGCTGTCCATGAAGCCTGATGGTTCAGCCAGAATCAAAACTGGGAAGATAATAGAAACGACAAGATTTAGAGTGGAGTGCAAACAGAATTATGAAAAAGAAATATGAAGAACTAAAGGTATCCATTCAGCAACATTATCCTTGGGATAATGTTGCTGAATGGATACCTTATAGTGAGGAATAAAAGATAAAGGAGATGAGGTATAGTGGCATTTATGACTAGAAGAATTAGAAAAGTAATAGGTGAACTTCATAAATACATGAAAAATTAATTAAAAAATCTAGAGTAATATAAATATATGTAATTCCCCATTGAATAACAGGAAACTAATAGCCGGGATAGCAGTAAAGAATATAGAGAAGACCATTACGAAACTATTATTTATAGGGGTAACTAGGACGGACATGGAGCACTGGAAACATTGAGAGCGAGGCTGATGGAGATCGTAGCAGAGAGCCACTAAGAGCCAGTGACTGCACTGAGTAAAACTTTTAATATTTAAGAAAAAAGAAAATAGGCAGCAACGAGATTAATATCAACCAAGAGATAAGGGGAAAAGATAAGAGCTTATGGCTCTGCAAGAGCCTTCGAAAGCCAAAGTAAAGTAAAAGAGCGTAGAAAATAGAGCATGATGAAGAGGATGCAATTCATATTCAAACAGAAGACCTGAAAAAAAACACTAACATGTAGGGAAGCTTAGAGTTGGCATCGAATATAAAATCAGAAAATAGTTATCCTCAGTTTTATAAGAAGTATCAATAAAGATACAGCTGATACAATTGAAGAAGCTTATGTAAATCTCACTGAAGATAACACAGGTGGGGGAAGATCTGAACAGAAAGTCCAACAAACCATTTACTGAATAAAATGGAAAGATAACCATAGCAAAGGAGGTGGAACACGTCAGATAAAACTGGACAGCACCAAAAGAAGGAACGAGGAAGTGATAAAGCTGCAGAATGAATTGACTATATGATAATCTTTAGAAAGAGATAAAATAGCCTCATGGATAAAGAAAGGGACGGCGGATTTACTCGAGCCAATTAAGA
This sequence comes from Cherax quadricarinatus, assembly GCF_038502225.1. Classification (NCBI taxonomy): domain Eukaryota; kingdom Metazoa; phylum Arthropoda; class Malacostraca; order Decapoda; family Parastacidae; genus Cherax; species Cherax quadricarinatus. Next base: position 46,654,722 of record NC_091296.1, read on the forward strand.
CTATAAAATTAAAATAAATCACTATACGTAGAACTTCCAGATATTTGTATTATTATTATAATCAAGGGGGAAGCGCTAAACCCGGAGGATTGTACAGCACCTGGGGGGGGGGGATGTGGAAGGCATTCAGGCTTAATTCGGGGAACTGGAGCACAGACACAATTTCCTAAATCAAGAGCCCCTCACCAACATCAAGGAACCTTCCTTGAGGAGCCAGATAATTGTAAAACTGCAAATGCGAGCGTTATTTACAAACATGATAATCAGGGAACAGTGTTGAAAAAGATGGAAATTTGGACAGGAGGAATTTGACTGGAGAAAACCAGCATAGGTTTAGAGAGGGTAACATCTCAAGGAAGGTTCCTTGATGCTGGTGAGGGGTTCTTGATCTAAGGAATTGGATATGTGCTCCAGTTCCCTGAATTAAACCTGAATACCTTCCACATCCCCCCACAAGCGCTGTATAATCCTACCGATTTAGTGCTTCCCCCCATGATAATAATTAGAGAGGGTAAATCCTGCTTAACAAACATGATAAACTTCTGTGACAGAATAAAGGAAATTAAGCATGGGAGACGAGGATGATTTGACGGTATTATCTTGGAATGCAAGAAGGCATTCCACACTGTACTACACAAGCCGGAAGAGAAGCAGATAGATGAAATAAAATGGCTTTAGTGCCCAATGGTTAGAAGGTAGTGAGTGACGAAATTAGGTCAAATATGAAGGTAAGTGTGAATAATAAGTGCCCCCATTCCCTCCTGGATCGATGCTAAAGTATTGGTATTATAATATACAAAAATGATCTTCCAGAGATCAAATAATGTGTGTCGCTGTTTGTTGAAGAGAAATTGATTAGAAAATATGAACAAGAGGTGACAGAGGTTAGAAGAATCCTTGGAAAATCTTCAGAAGTTAATAAAATAAATACCGGAATTTAACTCAAATTGGAGAAGGGAAATGAAGATCAAATAAACTTTATTAACTGGTAAGAAAGAACTTAACTGACTGTAATAATTACATTAGGCTTCTCGCCAGATGGGGATATTAAATGTTTCACATCAGTGCATGCAAGGCTAGTAAATCCTAGAATTGTAACGTATATCATGACTGCTTTTCTATATGAAGAAGCAACATGGAGTCCACATTTATGCTCCGAAGCCCGAGAGGCTTCAAAGATTTTCATCTTGGACAGTTCCAAACCAAAGAGGATAGAGCTATGAGGAGAGGCTCCAAGAACTGAACCAAAGAACCTTGGAAAGTTGGAATAGGTAATTTGACAATGACGTATAAGGCATTGAGAGGCCTCAATAGAGCAGACAAAACCAGATTGTTTGAAGTGAAGCACAGGGACAAGAGAACATTAAAAAAGTTAGAAATCGAAGAAAGAGTGAAGATATGAATTTTTTTCGGGTTATAGTAAGGAAATGGTGCCAGCAGCTGTGAATCAACAACTTCAAAAACAGATAGGTTAACACAACTAGGCGAGTACACATGTCCATTATGTATGGAACACATTCGTACAGCGTAATCATGTCAACGAGATAGTTGATCAAATGAAAATGCTGGTCACAGATGGGTCCAACTTCATCCTGTTCCCTACTTGTATGTCTCATAACAATAAAAATGCTTTCAAATGAGCTGATGTAGGTAACAGCTCTTAGCTTGCCAATAAAGTTAGGAATCCTTAACCTATACATAGCTTGTCAATAAAGCTAGGGATCCTTAACCAAACCTTGTCCAGCCCTGTGTAAAAAAAAAAAAAAATTACTCCATCAAAGGTACAAGACGATTTTTCTCTCCGTTCCATTTTGCTACCTTGTGTACACATGCTGAGGCTGTTTACCTCTTTTTTTTTGCACTGCTCAGTCCTACAATTCACCCCACCTGTTTCCAGCATCCTATTGCTGGATATAGTATTGCCTCGGTCTGCATCACAAAGAAACTCGTATAAACAGACGCAATAACAGACGCGCGCACACAGTAACACGAGCGCAGTAACACAAACACGCAGAATAACAAATACCCACAAGGAATAACCCACACACGTTCACCAAGACACGCATAAAGCACACATAAAGTATGACCGACACAGAAAATCAAACACTTGGAGTAACCTAAACCCATGCAGAGTAAGAGAGAAACAATCACTTGCAGAGAAATACACACATGCCCAGTAACAAGGAAATAGAGTAACGCAGACATAGGCAGAATAATACACGCAAACACCGGACTAGAAGTTATTCAATTTTGTCTCGGGCATATCGCCGGAGGCACAGTCGAATAACGTCTGCGCCCAGTGCTCATTTAGCAAATAGAAAGAAACTTTCTGGAATCTCGACAAAGTTATTCAGGCTCTTTTTATGGTATGTGTTTCAGATCTATTTTGGGGTATGTAGAACCAACAAGGAATCAAAACCTAATAAAGTTTGTAAAGATGGGGTGGGGAAGTTGTCTAGAATTGATCCTGACGACCCTGAAGGACAGGGACAGTAGCAGGAGAAACGACATAAGAAATATTCAAATACTTTAGACTTGGATACACTACAGAAGAAGAGAAGAGAAGAGATACTGGGCGCATAGAAGTTAATAAAGCAGTTTAGTCACAAGGGTGCTATGAAGTGTTTTTTTTTTTTGTCTTAAGGTGATCAGAAGTTTGAATAATCTCGACGAAGTACTAGGGGCAGGCTTAATACATGGTCTTAAGAGGCTATGAGAGAGTGAAACTAGGAAGCTGCAAATTGAGTGGTGAAGCCAGGAGATACGATGACACCTTTGCAACCACCTATAAGTGACTTCACATAACACTACACAGGAACAAATCCAGCCCACATTTTGATTTCTAACCTAAAACTTGACTAACACCTATTAATATATATATTGTTTAGTTATGCGAAAGTATGCTAGTTTATATATTATATTACCAATATATATATATATTTATGGCGAGTTATATATAAACATATAATTGCTGATATCTGTTAGATCTCCACTTTTGCGGACTAGGGTGTCCTTAGCTATCACATCTTAGGGAAAATTCGATTTCTTAGGATTTGTTGAACACTGCTGCGATGGTGGGTGATGGTGGGTGATGGTGGGTGATGGTGGGTGATGGTAGGTGATAGTACGTGAGCAGCATTTTTACACATTTGTGATGGTAGCATGTTAGTTAATTTTGGTGGCTGAGACGAAAATTCATTTAGTTTATCAGCCGTTTTAATAATCTGGATCTAAGGTTCATTCGGTTTAAAAAGGAAAAGGCCAATAACAACACTGCGACTAGCGGAGGATTCGATCCCATGTCGTTTTGGCTCGCCTCATGGTGAGCGAAAATCACATATGACGCTCTAACCCACAGCACCACGCAGTCGAATCCTCTGCTAGTCGCAGTGTTTTTGATTCATTACCACTCATTCGTGGTTACAATAACTAATATATATATATATATATATATATATATATATATATATATATATATATATATATATATATATATATATATATATATATATATATATATATATGCAATAAGATCACAGTGAACAGGTGATTTCAAAATATGCAAAACAACCACTCTGAAAGAATAGAGAAATTCCAAGCGTTTTCGTGACTACTCACATTATCAAGGAACTATAGTTCCTTGATAATGTGAGTAGTCACGAAAACGCTTGGAATTTCTCTATTCTTTCAGAGTGGTTGTTTTGCATATATATATATATAATATATATATATATATATATATATATATATATATATATATATATATATATATATATATATATATAATGTATATATATAATGTGTATATATATTTTATGTATACACGCCATTCGGCCATTAATTCAGCGATGATTAGTGTTTGTTTTTTTTTTGCTCCAAACAGAGGTAAGTCGCGGCTTCTCACATAAGTGCGCGCGTTCACTTTGTGAGAAAGAGAGTATAGTTCATGTAGTTTATGACTTATTAACTAGCGGATATTCTGGAACATGAGTAGGAAACCTCAGCATCAACAAACGCAAAAGTTCACGGACAGTGTAATATACACTGACGAGTTTTTCCTTGCTTCTGGCGCATTTATCGTAGAAATCACATGCTGCACTGGGCTATTACAGTCACGCTAACACGGTTCTTTTCCCTGATTGACAGTTGTAGTGTAAATAACCCAGACGTTGAAGTAAAACAAGCAAAAGAATTGTTTCGTAGAGGCAATGCAAAATATTTGGAGATATTGACAGTTAACTTGACTGTTTTAAAGTTTTAGCTCAAGGAAAAGTTGAGGAAGGTAGATGATGATGATGGTGAACGTTCGCTTTCATTTAGCATTGAAGCCTTTAAGCGTCAGTTGATGACTTGAGTGTTTCTGAACGCTCATAAAATCGTGCACATGAGCACACTTGCACCCACCCATATACACGTACACAATACAAGCGGACAATACATGCACTCATGTTTTCTACACTGGTCGCTACTAGGTCACTCCCTCCTTGCTCCGTGGGCTTTTTCATACCTCTTCTTAAAGCTATGTATTGATCCTGCCTTCGCCTCTTTCCAGACTATTCCACTTCCTGACACTGTGACTAAAGAAATACTTCCTAACATCCCTACGAGTCATCTGAATCTTCAACTTCAAATTGTGACCCCTTGTTGCTGAGTGCCATCTCTGAAACCTCTTGGCCTTGTCCACCTTGTCGATTCCTCTCAGTATTTTACAGGTCATCATGTCCCCCCGTGTCTCCTGTCCTCCAGTGTCGTAACGTCGATTTCCCTTAACCTCTCATCATAGGACATGTCCCTTAACTCCGGGACTAGTCTCGCTGCAAACCTTTGCACTTTCTCTAATTTCCAGATATGCTTGGCCAGGTGTAGGTGCCAAACTAGTGCCGCATACTCCAAAATGCGGCTGATGTACACTATGTACAGAGTGCTGAACGACTCCTTACTGAGATGTCGGAATGTTATTTTCAAGTATGTTAGTCGCCCATATGCGGGAGCAGTTATTTGGTTGATGTGCGCCTTTGGAGATGTGTTCGGTGTTATACTCACTCCAAGATCTTTTTCCTTGAGTGAGGTATATAGTCTTTGGCCCCCTAGACTGTATTCTGACTTTGCACTTGGCGGGGTTGAACTCCAGGAGCCATTTGCTGTATCAGGCCTGTGGCCTATCCAGATACCTTTGTAGTCCTGTCTGGTCCTCCTCCAATTGAATTCTCCTCATTCACCTGACATCACCTGCAAACAGAAACACTTTTGAGTATATTCCTTCCCTCATGTTCGCATATATATTAGAAACAGCACCTGCCCTAAGACTGACCCCTGTGGAACCCCGCTCGTCACAAGCGCCCACTCCGACACTTCGTCGTATACCATGACTAGCTGCTGCCTTCCTGTCACGTATTCTCTGATCCATTACATTGCCTTCCCTGTTATACTTGCCTGGTCCTCCAGCTTTTGCACTAATCTCTTGTGTGGAACTGTGTCAGAAGCCTTCTTACAGCCCAAGAAAATGCAAGCTACCCAACCTTCTCTTTGTTATACTGCTGTCATCTTGTCATTGAACTCCAATAGGTTTGTGACGCTGGATTTCCCGTCCATAAATCCGTGCTGGTTGTCGTTCATAAGCTCATTCCTTTCTAGGTGCTCCACCTGTCCTCTGAAGTCCGCACCCATGTACATCATTGCCTTGTATGACCCATAAGCATTTAGCACTTCTTTAAAAATATGCATTAATACTGAGGTACCTGACTGGGCCCCTTGGAAAATTTTAGGAAAACATTTTCACGTGAATCATTTGATTGTTTAAATTGATGGGAGATTTTATTATAACTTCATGTGGAAGCATTTATTCTTGTGTCGGTTTTTAAGTTTATTTTCATGATTCGTTTTTGAAACAGCTCATTACTGAAAAGAGGCCTGAATGATTTCATAAATCCAAAATCTTTGCCATTTCCCCTTTTTTTGGTAGTTGAGGAAAAACGCATTGGATGCTGATATATTCAGTCGCTGTCAACTTTAGTTACTGGTGGTGGCTGAAAACCTCACTAGCAGAGAATCCCAGACAGTGTTTACACAAGCGGCTGGTTACTTCATACACTGTTGACTTCAATCTCTCGTAACCTCAGCCTCTGGAAACTTGGGTGTTTGTTAACTTCCTACTGGTGATTTCAGGCACTGGTAGCTTCACTTGCTGGCACACAGTCACTCACACAACTACTGCCACGGAAGTGTTCCACACTGAATAAATTCCAAAATATGAACATTGTGTATCTCTCTCGCTTTCTCTCTTTCTCTCGCTTTTTCCCTCTTCCCTGCTCTTTCTCTTTCCCTCTCTTTCTATTCCTCTTTCTCTCTCCCTCTCCCTCCCTCTCCCTCCCTCTCCCCCTTTTTTTTACACAGGGTTTGACAAGGTCAGGTTACGGATCCCTAGCTTTATTGACAAGCTATTTACAGGTTAAGGATTCCTTACTTTATTGACAAGCTAAGAGATGTTACCTACATTAGCTCCTACTTCCTTTCTCCCTCTTCCTTTCTCCCTCCCATTTCTTTCTCCCTCCCATTTCTTTCTCCCTCCCATTTCTTTCTCCCTCCCATTTCTTTCTCCCTCCCATTTCTTTCTCCCTCTTCCTTTCTCCCTCCCTCTCTCTTTCTCCCTCTGTTTCTCACTCCCTATCTCTCTCTCTCTCCCTCTGCTACTTGTTTAGGTTGACTTCTATCCAGAAGTTGTGGCACAAAGTCAACATCCTCAAAGTTAATTCCATGAACAAGCGGGTAGTTTGAATATATTACCCCATCTTGCCATTCTATTCCAAGATAATTCTCATGCTATTCCACATTCCTAGTCTCTCGCAATAATATTTGTGAACTATTACTAAGCAATATTTGCGTTATTTAAAGTATATTCTCATACTATTGAATGCGTACAGTCCAATCCAAGATGACTGTCCCAGTAACATTAGGGAATTGTTGAAGAACAGGTCATCTGTCAGTGTACCCGAGCTGCCAATTACTGCCTCAGATGCGGTGGTGTAATGTTCAAACTGGAACTGGAAGACTATTTGGAGTGTAGACGAAAAGGTGCCTGAATGACTGAAAGAAATGACCTTGAAACTAAAGTGTAATCATTTACATACATATATTGTGTTGTTATTGAGAAGTTGTGATTCATGGTTGTCTCTGCTTTCAGAGGAGCTGCTGCTGTAAGGAAAGTTCTCACACTTTAAAAACCTGAAAAGCCATCAGCCAAGTCTGAGACAAAACACATTAAACCAGTCATAGGAAAACCTAATATTTTAACAATAAAATGTGGCTAATATACTTAGTAATTACAATTACCAGAATTAAGTAAAGGGTTTTTGACCTTGTCCCCAGCTGACAAGCAATAATTCGAACGATCCCTTGCATCACAGATGCTATTGACATTTAATATACAGGAAGACAGTTCATATACAAATATACTTCGGCGGCAATTCTATTCTGATGGTGTTCGCTCATATTATTTAATTTTTTTTTTAATTATCAGTGGTTGGTGCACTTGCTACACCCTCATGTATTCACTTGCACTGTTCTGCCACTGAGCAAAAGCATAAGATGATTGCCATTACTGCTTAACCTTTTTATTCACATATAATACTACTTACTGATGCTCTGCTAAATGATAATTTTTGGGCAAACCGATCAGAAGAAATCGCCTGAAAAACTGCGAACGAAGAGCAACTGAATAACAGCATCGAAAACATACTTCCCAGGTTGATAAATCTGGAAAGAATTATAGATGCGGAAAGAGTTAGACTTCTGGCAACCAGGTTGCATAACTTTTATACATTTAGCAACAACATTTTTTGATATAACCGAGGAAAGGTAGAGCGGTTGAAAGAGAAGTCCACATTTTAAAATATAGAGATGAAAATTCTAGACTTGATCGAATTCAGTGAGAAAATTTAAGACAGGGGGAGAAGCAGAGCCAAGAGTGTAATAAATAAGGAAGTTAAAATTATGAGCCTGGGAGTTGTGCATCTTGATCTCCCAATAGTTACCTGGAAGGAGTTCCGGGGGTCAACGCTCCCGTTGCATGGTTCATGACCAGGCTTCACAGTTAATCAAGTCCTAATCATCCAGGTTGTTACTGATAACCATACGCAATTCACTGTACGAAGCACAGCCCGGTTGGTCAAGCATTGACTTTAGTTATCCGTCCGGTTCCGTCTTGAAGACAGATAAGGGCCTCTAGGTAATCTTCCTTATGCATGCTGGGAGGCTGTTGAACGGCCCTTGGCCCCTGACAGTTATTGTGTTTTCTTTGTGTATTCACGGCACCATTGCTTTTCATTGAGGGATGTTGCACCATCTACTGAGTCTTTTGTTTTCATAGAGAGTGATTTCTGTGTGCTGATTTGAAAAGAGTCCCTCTAGAATTTTACAGGTGTAAATTATGATGTACCTTTCTCTCCTGCACTCCAAGGAATACAGGTCGAAGGCCTTCAAACGTTCCCACTAATCGAGGTGCTTCAACTGAACCAAAACATTCAATTAATGTCCTTGGCACATTCTCCAAATCTGCAGTTTCGCCTGCTTTGAAAAGGGCTGTTAGTGGACAGCAGTAATTCAACGAACATAGAAGAGGTGGCTTAAAGAGGATCATTGGTTTGGAATCCCTTGTTTTGATGGTTCTCATTATCCATCCTATTTTCCTCGTAGGTGTGATCCTTGAATGAGATCCTTCAATATTATCGCTCACAAGTCCTTAGTGCGTGATTGTAATTTGTCTTTCACTCCGTTCTTGCTTTTAACTCCTCAAGAGTTTTCTCTAAAGGAGTAGCTAGAATTTGTCCACACTGAACATAATGTTTTTTTGGGGCCAATTAAAAGACTTCGTTCATATCTGCTTGAAGATTTACAGTGTCCTCTATGAATGACGCTCGTGGAAATTCTAGTATCGTCTGTAAAAGAAGAGACAGTGTTATGATTTTCATATATGTTCATGTCAAATATGAAGAGGAGGAAGATTGGAGCGAGTACCGTGTTTCTTGAAACGGCTTTTTCCCTATAGCAACCTCTGACTTTATTCTGTTTTAATGGTTAGAAAGTTTGCCTACTTTTCCAGTTATTCAGTTATACTTTGTCAGCGAAAGTTTTAGTTAGCATAAGATTCAAATGTTATTTACTAGAACACATTGTAGCTTCACTTCGCTCTTCAAGGAACGCCTGTGTAATACACACGATTAAAGTGAGCCATTTCATGCACTGGAACAATTTTGAAATGAGCTTCACAGAACACAGCTGGAATAAACGCTAATACATTGAATCTCTTTTTCTACTTGCTACTTCCAAAAGAGTCGAAGAATTGCCGGCAAATTTATCTTTTCGACAACAGTATTACTGTTGCTACATGCTGCTTCTCGGTTGCCACATAATAAAATAATTAGATGACCTATGAGACCTTTGCCTTGGCATCGCCCGTGACTAGCATTCTCTACTATGTATACTGTATTTTCTCGTTCCCTTGTATTATTTCCAGTAAGCAAGTTCCCACGACTAATATGCAGCTAAGAAAGATGTACGTGTGTTCTTTCTTCTCTCAATGTCTTCATGAAGGATTCCATCATCCATGTACCATCGGTGTGAGGCAAGGGTTTTAATCTCATCATGGAGGCTGACAGCTCGAGAGCAGTATGTTTCGTGGATTTTACATAGAATTTGGTGTGAAAAAAAAAATGTGGGCTTTCCGAAGAATAATTCGGAGGGGTGAAGAGGGGTTCTTCAGCATTTAGAGAGGATGGAGCACGAAAGGACGACCGAGAAGGTGTATAAATCTGGGGTGGAAAGAAATAAGAGGGGAAGTCGTCCAAGGAAAGAGAAGAGGAAGATGGTAAGGCGAGCTTGGAGTGCTAGTAGATGCTTGAGCATCCCGCAGACTTGTGTGAGCGTATTAGATCGGAGTGAATGGAGATGAGCGACTATTATAGCTTGACTAGCTTTTAGAGTATAAACAAAGTGACATGAAGGGATTCAGGAAAACCAGGCAGCCGGACTTAGAGTCCTGGAGGCAAGGGTACAATGTCTGCAATCGTAAGAAGGGGTGAGGATGAGGCAGACCATAGGGTCATATGAATAAATATCTGACAAGAAAGCTATTGTCTGAGTAACAGTGAATGTGTTTCCTTTGTGTATGGGGGTGACCCAACCTTGAAATAGCTGAATGCCATTGAGCAAGCAACAAAAAAATGGTAGGCAATTGTTGACAGCCGGGTAAATAATAAAGTCCTGTTTAAACAGCTTGAAAAAAAAAATACTGACTTGTTACTCAAGCCTTGGTCACGATGACCTAATTTTTCAGCGATAGGAAGACTCCTGCGAATGATCACACCTCATGTTTCACAGGCAGTTGTAGACAGTGCAAGCCTTTTGATAGCAACTATTTTGGGAGTACGTCAGCCGCGCCACCGAACCTTGCAAGATTTACTGCTGATTTGATTTATTTATTTTATGTATACCCTATGAACTTGGTATCAAGTGTGATATAGGTCGCAGATTAAGTATGCATTAGAATTAGTCTGAGCTTTAGCTTGGTAAAAATATTATTATTTTGAATATTCATCGCGTCCTCTTCATCACCTTCATGCACTTACTTATCCAGATACATCACTAATACATGTGCTCTAGACTGAAACTTGTTGAGGTACTGTGGTTGCAAGATAACTAAGTTAGTCTTCTCAGAGCAGATACATGAATAAGACACGTGTGCAATATTTGGATGTCTTTGCTATGGAAACTCTTCGTCAACTAGGTTTTATTTCTATGTAAAGGTTGCAATGTGTAATTACAATTTTGGTTTAATTAAGTACAAAGCCACTATCATGCCGGGGCATTTCGGGCAGAGTACTGCACAAGGTGGACGGCATGTAGTAGTAGATGTTTGATGTGGTCAGTCCCTGTGTCGTGATAGATTTGTTGTAACGTATGGAAGACTTGTAGCTCTGCATACCATGAATACATGATACCTGACTGAAAAAAGCAGTATTATGGAATTTTGATAAAGATAATTTTCCTTTTGGCATGACTTACATCCGCGGGTGAGCTCCGCCTGCCTATGGCAGATCAAAGTTCAAATGTGTAGTTGCAGATTTGACAAATTTGTGTAAAACGCAGTTTTTATCTCGTTAAATCACGTTAAATAAATTTCAACTTGCCTCTTCTGAACGGCTTCAATAATTTAATGAATGATATATCCTAATGCCAAGATTCTACCCATAACATATTCATTACACGTAGGAAAATTTATTGATGTAAAAGATATATATAAAACTTGAATTCGTTGGAATCCTTGCAATAACTGGAAAATTACCGTCTGACCAGTTTCAGGTTTTCGGTACTAGTGAGGTTTCCTTAACACTTAAGTTGAATAAATAGTGAAATTAATTTTTCATGATAAATAAAGAATACTTCTGATTGGCTTCGTAATATTACTGGCGATAATTTCCACGAAAAGAATAATTTCCCAAACGTGGTGTGTGTGTGTAGGTGTAAATTTAAAATTGCATTGAAAGTGTTAAAAAAAAAAACTTTGGAGTCTGATTACTGAAGAATGAATTCTCCTATCGGTTTCAAACTTTTACCATTGGTGGACTTTATTTGAGGATAGCTTGTCACTCTGAGTTGTCTAAATTTAAAAATGCCATTCTGAAGTAATTTTTTGTAATTTAACTATAAAATGTCTCTTGTGATCGGCTTAAAACCTTGAATGCTGGTGTATCATAATTGGAAGTATTTTTTAATTGGGTGCTGTATGACTGCCAGTTTTCATTTGTTTTTTTCAGTTTTATCGAGTTGGAATTTTTAAAATAAAAATTATTTTTCATGCAGTTTTTTAGAGAATAATGTATATGAGAACAGGAAACTAGAAAAATCAGGAAAGATAAGCTTACGATGACGTTTCGGTCCATCTTCCATCATTTGTAAATAGTCCAAGACAGACCGAAACGTCAGTCTTTCTTTGTGTAGAAGCTGTTTTTAAGCTGTTAGTGAGGTTAGTGGTTAGTGAGGTTGAAGGTACCACTGATTCCCTTGCTAATCAAGGTAAGAATATTATAATAGTAGGCGATTCTCAGGTAAAATATATGGACCGTGCATTTTGTAACAGACAGAAAGGTCAGACAGAGAGTGTCTTCCTGGAGCTGGTGTTGGTGACGTAGTCAGCAGGTTGGATAATATTATGGCAGGTAATGGGATCAAGCCCATTATGTCTTAGTGCTGGGGGAAATGACATTGGGAAGGGCAGGAGAGAGGAGCTGCTGGATAAGTACAGGTCAGCCATAGAAGTAGTTAGGTCTAATGGAGGGATCCCAGTCATATGTAGTATCTTGCCTAGAAAGGGAGTGGGCAATGAATGGATGTCTAGGGCAATTGGTATAAATTGCTGGCTAGACAGGTACTGCAAGGAACTTGCAATCCCATTCATTGATAACTGGGACCTATTCTTTGACAAACGTGATATGTATGCAAGGGATGGGGTTCATCTCTCTGGGGATGGAGTGGTTGCAATACCCAATTCAATTGAGAGGGTAATTGATGACTTGTCTAGGAATTTAAACTGATAGATTATAGAGGTATGGGTGTTTGTGGGAAACAATCAGGCTGCAGCATTAGGGTTAAAAACAGCAGTTATTACCGGGATACCTCAGGGATATGTTTAAAAGACAATATTCAAAATAAAGTAGCTAGTAATGGCAAATCAATTGATCAACAAAGAGGGATAGTAGAGGGCAACGAGTGACTAGCTCCCTTAAAGTTTACTATACAAATAGTAGGAGTCTAAGAAATAAGATAAATGAGCTAAGATTACTTGCATGTGTAGGTAATATAGATATTATTGGTATAACAGAGACCTCGTTCAACCTGAAAGATGGAGAAATGTCTTCTGAATGCAACATACAAGGTTATAAACTATTCCACACTGATAGGGTCAACAGGAAGAGTGGTGGAGTGGCGATGTATGTCAGAGAAAATTTAAATTGTTGTCTTAGATATGATATAAGATTAGACACATCGAACGCAGAATTTGTTTGGCTATAGTTTCTCGAGGGACATGACAAATTAATTTTGGGTGTGATTTATAGGCCCCCAAACCTTGATAGGGAGGGCAGTAAGCTGCTATGGGACGAAATTCATAAGGCATCTAGATATGAAAATGTTGTGATAATGGGAGATTTTAACTTTAGACAAATTGATTGGAACAATATGACTGGAAATCTTGAGTCTAGTGACTTTCTTGATACGGTTCAGGATTGCTTTTTAGAACAGGTTGTGACAGAACCAACTAGAGGAAACAATCTGCTTGACTTGGTTCTTGCCAACAAAGATTCACTAATTAATAATCTTGAGGTTAATGATGAGCTTGGGGAAAGTGATCACAAATCACTTAGTTTTAATATATCATGGAATTACCCAGATAACTGCAATCAAATCTCTGTCCCAGATTTTCGCTTGGCCGACTTCATGGGACTGAAAAATTACCTGGGTGGGCTAAACTGGGATGTTCTCACTATGGGTCAGGTAGGTGATCTTGGTTGCCAATATGACGTTTTTCAGAGCATAGTTCTAGCAGCCCAGACAACTTTTGTTCCGAGTAGGGAAATTAGATCTAACAAAAATGATCCCAGATGGATGAACAATAGATTAAAACATCTCATTGGTCAAATGAGAGGCATATATTGGCGTATCAAAAGAGGGAATGGACAGTTAAGAAATAAATATATTCAATTAAAGAGAGAAATAAAGAAAGGAATAAGAAAAGCAAAAAGGGATTATGAGGCTAAGGTCGCAAGGGATTCAAAGATTAACCCTAAAGGATTCTTTCAGGTATACAGAAGTAAGATTAGGGATATGATTGACCCACTTAAGAGTAACTCTGGTCAGATCACTGACAGTGATAAGGATGTGTGTGAAATTCTAAATACCTACTTCCTCTCAGTTTTCACCCAGGAAAATACTAGCGATATTCCTGAAATAATAGATTATGTATAACAGGATGATAAACTATGTACGATTGCGGTAACTAGTGACATGGTCCTCAGACAAATAGAGAAAGTAAAACCTAACAAATCCCCAGGTCCTGATGAACTGTTTGCAAAGGTGTTAACGGAATGTAAAGAGGAACTTAGCATACCTTTGGCTAATCTTTTTAACATATCACTACAAACTGGCATAGTGCCTGATAAGTGGAAAATGGCAAATGTAATACCTATTTACAAGCCAGGTGACAGGTCCTTGGCTTCGAACTATAGACCAATAAGCCTTACCTCCATAGTAGGAAAATTTATGGAATCAATAATTGCCGAAGCAATTCGTAGCCATCTTGACAGGCACAGATTGATTAATGAATCTCAACACGGTTTTACAAAGGGGCGTTCCTGTCTTACGAATTTACTAACTTTTTTCACTAAGGTGTTTGAGGAGGTAGATCATGGTAATGAATATGATATTGTGTATATGGACTTCAGTAAGGCTTTCGATAGAGTTCCACACCAGAGGCTATTGAGGAAACTTAAGGCACACGGAATAGGAGGAGAAATTTTTTCCTGGGTAGAGGCATGGATGACAAATAGCAGACAGTTTGCATAAATGGGGAGAAATCAGAATGGGGGCACGTCACAAGCGGTATTCCTCAGGGGTCAGTGTTGGGCCCGTTGTTCACAATTTACGTAAACGGCATAGATGAGGAAATAAATAGCGACATAAGCAAATTTGCTGATGGCACCAAAATAGGCCGTCCAATTCATTCTAATGAGGACACTAGAGCACTCCAGGATGATTTGAATAGACTGATGCAATGGTCGGAGAAGTGGCAGATGCAGTTTAATGTTGACAAATGCAAAGTTCTAAATGTTGGACAGGTAAATAACCATGCCACATATAAACTAAATAATGTAGATGTTAATACTACTGATTGCGAAAAGGATTTAAGAGTTCTGGTTAGCAGTAATTTAAAACCAAGACAACAGTGCATTAGTGTTCGCAATAAAGCTAACAGAATTCTTGGCTTCATACCTAGAAGTATAAATAATAGAAGTCCTCAGGTTGCTCTTCAACTATATATATCCTTGGTTAGGCCTCATTTAGACTATGCTGCTCAGTTCTGGTCACCGTATTATAGAATGGATATAAATGCTCTGGAAAACGTACAGAGGAGGATGACAAAGATGATCCCATGTATCAGAAATCTTCCCTATGAGGATAGACTGAGGGCCCTGATTCTGCACTCTCTCAAAAGGCGTAGAATTAGGGAGGATATGATCGAGGTGTATAAATGGAAAACAGGAATAAATAAAGGGAATGTAAATAGCGTGCTGAAAAATTCCAGCCAAGACAGGACTCGCAGCAATGGTTTCAAATTGGAAAAATTCAGATTCAGAAAGGATATAGGAAAACACTGGTTTGGTAATAGAGTTGTGGATGAGTGGAACAAACTCCCGAGTACAGTTATTCAGGTTAAAACGTTGTGTAGTTTTAAAAGTAGGTTAGATAAATACATGAGTGGGTGTGGGTGGGTGTGAGTTGGACCTGACTAGCTTGTGCTGCTGGGTCTGGTGCAGTGCTCCATCCTTGAGTGAAGATAAGACTGTGTGGGTCATTGGGCTAATCCGGGGGGTGGTCATTGGTCTAATCCGGGGGGTGGTCATTGGTCTAATCCGGGGGGGACATCGACCTGCTCTACATAGGTCAGTAGGCCTGTTGCAGTGTTCCTTCTTTCTTATGTTCTTATGTTCTTATGTAACCTAGGGCCAAGCTTTCCCAAAAACTAAATGGTCAGTACTTACATTAATTATCAGGAAGGGCAATTAAATTCACTTCTATATAAATATAACTTTTTTTTATGTTAACTCCTCGTCCGTTTCCCACCAAGATAGGTTGGCCCGAAAAAGAAAAACTTTCACCATCATTGTCCATCACAGTCTTGCCAGAGGCGTGCTTACACTACAGTCATAAAACTGCAACATTGACACCCCTCCTTCAGTGTAGGCACTGTATTTCCCATCTCTAGGAGTCTAGTCCAGTCTGCCGGTCTCCCTGAATCCCTTCATAAATATTACCCTGCTCACACTGAAACATCACGTCAGTTCCTAGAACCATTTATCTCCATTCGCTTCTATCTAACACGCTCACACATGCTTGCTGGAAGTCCAAGCCCCTCGCACACAAAGCCTCCTTTACACACTCCCTCCAACCTTTCCTAGGCCGACCTCTACCCCGTCTTCCCTCCAATACAGATTTATACCTTCCGAAGTCATTCTGTTTTGTTCCACCCTCTCTACATGTCCGAACCACCTCAACAACTCTTGCTCAGATGTCTGGATAATAGTTTTGGTAATCTCGCACCTCCTCCTAATTTCCAAACTACGAATTCTCTGCATTATATTCACATGATACATTGCCCTCAGACACGACATCTCCACTGCCTCCAGCCTTGTCCTTGTTGCAACATTCACCACCCATGCTTCGCACTCATATAAGAACATTGCTATAACTATACTCTCATACATTCCCTTCTTTGCTTCCATGGACAAAGATCTTTGTCTCCACAGATTACAGAGTGCACCATTTACCTTTTTCTCCTGGTCAATTCTATGGTTCACCTCCTCTTTCATAGATACATCTGCCACATATCCAATCCCAATTATCTGAATACATTCTCCTCTTTCATACTCTCTCCCTCCAATCTGATACTCAGTCTCTCGTTACCTATTTGTTGTGTTATCCTCATCACCTTACTCTTTCCTATATTCACTTTTAATTTTCTTCTTTTACATATCCTACCAAACTCATTCACCAACCTTTGCAACTTCTCTTGAAAATCTACCAAAAGCACAGTGTCATCAGCAAAGAGCAACTGTGACAACTCCCACTTTGTGTTAAATTGTTTATCTTTAAACCCAACACCTCTTGCCAACACCCGAGCATTCACTTCTTTTCCAACCCCATCTATAAATATATTGAACAACGATGGTGACAGCACACAACCTTGTCTAAGGCCTACTTTTACTGGGAAATAATCTCCGTCTCTCCCATACACTCTAACCTGAGCCTCACTATCCTCGTAAAAACTCTTCACCGTTTTCAATAACCTATCTCTTATTCCATTCATTTGCATCATCTGCCACATTGCCCCCCCCCCCCTATCCACACTGTTATAAGTCTTTTCCAAATCCATAAATGCCATAAAAACCTCTTTGCTCTTATCTAAATACTGTTCACCTATGTTTCACTGTAAACACCGCCCCCCCCTACATTTCATAAAACCTCCTTGTTCCTCTGGTATCCTACTCTCAATCTTCCTCTTAATTCTTTCAATAACTACCATACACTTTACCAGGTATACTTAACAGATTTATTTATTCCCGTATAATTTTTGCACTCTCATTTTTGCCCCCTTTGCCTTTACAAATAGGAACTATGCATGCTTTCTGCCAATCTGTAGGTACCCTACCCTCTTCCATATATTCATTAAATAATAGCACCAACGACTCCAGAACTATATCCTGACCTGCTTTTAACATTTCTATCTATATTCCATCAATCCCAGCTGCCTTACCCCCTTCCATTCTACTCACCGCTTCACGAACTTCTCCCACACTCACAACTCGCTCCTCCTCACTCCTACAAGATGTTATTCCTACTTGACCTATACACGAAATCACAGCTTCCCTATCTTCATCAACATTTAACAATTCCTCAAAATATTCCCTCCATCTTCATGATACCTCCAACTCTTCATTTAATAACTGTCCTCTTTTACTGTCAAATCCATTCATTCTCTAGGCTTCTTGAACTTATTAATCTCACTCCAAAACTTTTTCTTATTTTCAGTTAAATTTGTTGATAACATCTCACCCATTCTCATTTGCACTCTTTTAAGTTCTCTTTTCCTCTCCATATATTCCTCCCTTCTTGCATCATGTCTACTTTGTAACAACTTTTCATATGTTAACTTTACTTCTCTTACTACTCTCTTTACATTATTCCACCAATTGCTCTTCCCTCCCACACCCACTTTCCTGTGACCACAAACTTCTGCTGAACACTCTAACACTACATTTTGAACCTACCCCATACATCTTCGACCCCATTGCCTATGCCCTCATTAGCCCATCTATCCTCCAACTGTTTATATCTTACCCTAACTGCCTTCTCTTTTAGCTTATAAACTTTCACCTCTCTCTTACCTGCTGCTTCCATTTTCCATGAATCCCATCTACCTTTCACTCTCATTGTAGCTGCAACTAAACAGTGATCTGATATATCTGTGGCCTCTCTATAAACATGTACATCTTGAAATCTACCCAACAGTCCTTTATCTACCAATACTTTATCCAACAAACTACTGTCATCACCCCCTACATCATATCAAGTATACTTATCCTCTTTTTCTAAAAAAATATATCTTAGCTATAACCAAACTCCTTTCTATACTAAGTTCAGTCAAAGGGCCCCCATTATCATTTACACCTGGCACCCGAACCATACTTACCACACCCCTCTTTAAATATTTCTCCTACTTTAGCATTTAGGTCCCCTACCATAATTACTCTCTCACTGGGTTCTAAAGTTCCTACACACTTGTTTAACATCTTCCAAAATCTCTGTCTCTCTAATCTATACTGCTGTCTTCTCCAGGTGCATACACACTTTTTATGACGCACTTTTTGCATCCAACCCTTATTTTAATCCACATAATCCTTGAAATTATACATTTATATTCCCTCTTCTCCTTCCATAACTGATCCTTCAGCATTATTGCTACGCCTTCCTTAGCCCTAATTCTCTCAGATACTCCTGGCTTAATCTCATTTATTTCTCCCCTCTGAAACTCACCTACCCCCTTTAGCTTTGTTTTGCTCAGAGCTAGGACATCCCACTTCATTCATTCGTAACATTAGCAACCATCTTTCTTTCTTATCATCCGTACTACATCCATTCACATTCAAATATCCAAGTTTCATAAAGTTTTTCTTTTTCTCTTGATGTTAACATTAGCCTTATTCATAAAACACAACCCACCCTCTACATATTACATAAAACACACGAGTATACCTGTATCAGATACTCACTTTAGGCCACCTAAAAAATATTAACTAAACCCACTAGTACTAGTTACTTAAAACATATGTAAACAGTGGGGCTCCATGACACTTCACCCTCCTTCTGCCGGCATTTTAGCCTGCAGGCAAAAACACTTCACCGTACTCTCCACAACAGGCCCTCGACATACCAGGGTCTTACAGGTAAAATCATGAGAGTACACACAGAATTACAAAAAAAAAACCTATGGCCTAAAACTTAACCAAACACCACCCCCATATTTAAACACCAAGCATCAACCTTTTGCCATTACAGCTCTCCCGGCACTGTGACACAGACACAGACACACAGACACAGACACACAGACACAGACACACAGACACAGACACACAGACACAGACACACAGACACAGACACACAGACACAGACACACAGACACAGACACACAGACACAGACACACAGACACAGACACACAGACACAGACACACAGACACAGACACACAGACACAGACACACAGACACAGACACACAGACACAGACACACAGACACAGACACACAGACACAGACACACAGACACAGACACACAGACACAGACACACAGACACAGACACACACACACACAGACACACAGACACAGACACACACACACACACACACACAGACACACACACACAGACACACACACAGACACACACACACACACACACACACACACACACACACACACACACACCAGACACACACACACACACACACACAGGCACACACACAGGCACACACACAGAAACACACACACACACACACACACACACACACACACAGACCACAATGATAGAAAAGAAACTAAAGGTTTGGTACACAAACGCGGATGGAATAACGAATAAACATGAGGAGTGGAATGAAAGAATCAGTGAAAAATCCCCAGACATCATAGCAGTCACAGAAACAAAACTCGCTGAGACAATAACAGACACAATCTTCCCAACAGGATATCAGATCCTGAGGAAAGATAGAAGGAGTAGAGGGGGAGGAGGGGTTGCACTGCTCATAAAACACCAATGGGGATTTGAGGAAATGGAAGGCATGGACATGATTGGAGAAAGAGACTACATTGTAGGTACAATTCAGTCCGGAGAACATAAAGTAGTCATTGGAGTGATGTATAACCCACCACAGAACTGCAGGAGGCCAAGAGAGGAGTACGAAGAAAACAACAGGGTAATGGTGGACACACTGGCTGAGGTGGCAAGAAGAGCTCACTCGAGCAGAGCAAAGTTACTGGTAATGGGCGATTTCAACCACAGGGAGATCGACTGGGAAAACCTGGAGCCACATGGGGGTCCCGAAACATGGAGAGCCAAGATGATGGATGTGGTACTTGAAAACCTCATGCATCAACATGTCAGGGACACAACCAGAGAGAGAGGGGAGGATGAGCCAGCAAGACTGGATCTTGTGTTCACCCTGAGCAGTTCAGACATCGAGGACATCACTTACGAGAGGCCCCTTGGAGCTAGCGATCATGTGGTTCTGAGTTTTGACTATATAGTAGAGTTACAAGTGGAGAAGGTAACAGGAACTGAAGGGGACAGGCAAAACTATAAAAGGGGGGACTACACAGGTATGAGAAACTTCCTGCAGGAGGTTCAGTGGGACAGAGAAATGGTAGGAAAATCAGTAAACGAGATGATGGAATATGTGGCAACAAAGTGCAAGGAGGCAGAGGAAAGTTTTGTTCCCAAGGGAAACAGAAATAATAGGAAGACCAAAACGAGTCCTTGGTTTACCCGAAGGTGTAGGGAGGCAAAAACTAAGTGCAACAGAGAATGGAAAAGGTACAGGAGGCATAGGACCCAGGAAAACAAGGAGATTAGTAGAAGAGCCAGAAACGAGTATGCGCAGATAAGGAGGGAGGCCCAGCGACAGTATGAAAACGACATAGCATCGAAAGTCAAATCTGACCCGAAACTGCTGTATAGCCACATTAGGAGGAAGACAACAGTCAAGGACCAGGTGATAAGGCTGAGGAAAGAAGGTGGAGAACTCACAAGAAACGATCAAGAGGTATGTGAGGAGCTCAACACGAGATTTAAGGAAGTATTTACAGTAGAGACAGGAAGGACTCTGGGGGGACAGACCAGATGGGGACACCAACAAGGAATACACCAACAAGTGTTGGACGACATACATACAGATGAGGAGGAGGTGAAGAAACTGCTAAGGTACATCGATACCTCAAAGGCAATGGGACCGGACAACATCTCTCCATGGGTCCTTAGAGAGGGAGCAGATATGTTGTGCGTACCACTTACCACAATCTTCAACACATCCCTGGAAACTGGGCAACTACCTGAGGTATGGAAGACGGCAAATGTAGTTCCCATTTTCAAAAAAGGAGACAGAAAAGAGGCACTAAACTATAGACCTGTGTCATTGACGTGTATAGTATGCAAAATTATGGAGAAGATTATCAGGAGGAGAGTGGTGGAGCACCTGGAACGGAACAGGAGTATAAATGCCAACCAGCACGGATTCACGGAAGGCAAATCCTGTGTCACAAACCTTCTGGAGTTTTATGATAAAATAACAGAAGTAAGACAAGAGAGAGAGGGGTGGGTTGATTGCATCTTCTTGGACTGCAAGAAGGCCTTTGACACAGTTCCTCACAAGAGATTAGTGCAGAAGCTAGAGCATCAGGCGCATATAACAGGAAGGGCACTGCAATGGATCAGAGAATACCTGACAGGGAGGCAACAACGAGTCATGGTACGTAATGATGTATCACAGTGGGCACCTGTGACGAGCGGGGTCCCACAGGGGTCGGTCCTAGGACCAGTGCTATTTTTGGTATATGTGAACGACATGACGGAAGGGTTAGACTCAGAAGTGTCCCTGTTTGCAGATGATGTGAAGTTAATGAGGAGAATTAAATCTGATGAGGACCAGGCAGGACTTCAAAGAGACCTGGACAGACTGGACACCTGGTCCAGCAAATGGCTTCTCGAATTTAATCCTGCCAAATGCAAAGTCATGAAGATGGGGGAAGGGCACAGAAGACCACAGACAGAGTATAGGCTAGGTGGCCAAAGACTGCAAACCTCACTCAAGGAGAAAGATCTTGGGGTGAGTATAACACCGAGCATGTCTCCGGAAGCACACATCAATCAGATAACTGCTGCAGCATATGGGCGCCTGGCAAACCTGAGAACAGCATTCCGACACCTTAGTAAGGAATCATTCAAGACACTGTACACCGTGTATGTCAGGCCCATACTGGAGTATGCAGCACCTGTTTGGAACCCGCACTTGATAAAGCACGTCAAGAAACTAGAGAAAGTACAAAGGTTTGCAACAAGGTTAGTTCCAGAGCTAAGGGGAATGTGCTATGAAGAAAGATTAAGGGAAATCGGCCTGACGACACTGGAGGACAGGAGGGTCAGGGGAGACATGATAACGACATATAAAATACTGCGTGGAATAGACAAGGTGGACAAGGACAGGATGTTCCAGGGAGGGCACACAGAAACAAGAGGCCACAATTGGAAGTTGAAGACACAAATGAGTCAGAGAGATAGTAGGAAGTATTTCTTCAGTCATAGAGTTGTAAGGCAGTGGAATAGCCTAGAAAATGACGTAGTGGAGGCAGGAACCATACACAGTTTTAAGACGAGGTTTGATAAAGCTCATGGAGCGGGGAGAGAGAGGGTCTAGTAGCAACCGGTGAAGAGGCGGGGCCAGGAGCTAGGACTCGACCCCTGCAACCACAAATAGGTGAGTACAAATAGGTGAGTACAGACACACACACAGACACACACACACACACACACACACACACACACACACAGTGTAGTGGGTCACAAGCGCCAGGCTCCGAGAATCTTAGTGCTTTTAGGGCGTGTTTTAGCAGCTAGAAGCAACCAGTGTTAGTGATAACGTCAGTGAACAACCCTACAAGTGATAACCAGTGTATTAGCAAACATAAATAAAGTGAAGGCGAGAGAAAGCCTGAAATTATACAACAAAATTTCAAAGCGCCAGTCGTTGAGGCCTAGTTGGCACCTGTTGCCACATTGTTACACATATACAAAGTACAAATCGAGTGACTAAAGAGAAAAGACCAAATAGAATTAAGAGAGGCATAAAGTGATAACCAGTGTATTAGCAAACATAAATAAAGTGAAGGCGAGAGAAAGCCTGAAATTATACAACAAAATTTCAAAGCGCCAGTCGTTGAGGCCTAGTTGGCACCTGTTGCCACATTGTTACACATATACAAAGTACAAATCGAGTGACTAAAGAGAAAAGACCAAATAGAATTAAGAGAGGGTGGCTAACGACAAAATGTGATGTAGCACACAGAGTGAACAAGCTAGCCAGAAAGGGGATATATATATATATATATATATATATATACATACATATACATAAATATATATAAGCAGAGGTGGTGGCAGCAGTAGGCCTGAGGGAGTAGCGCCGCCATAACAGGCTGGGTGTCATCACAAATAAGTAGTGTACTTACCCAAAGTGAAGTGTAAATTATAAAAGTAGCAGTATACAAGTGATAAGTGTGGTAAATGAGGACTCAAAAGGGCAACGAGATAAGAATAGCGAAGAAGCCAGCGGCGGAAGGGCGAGGTGCACGAGTCATCGTACAGCAAGCATCGTACAGCGAGCATCGTACATCAGGCATCTGGATGGACGTCCCCTCTGACCAGTAACGTACAAATCACCTGTTTTGTGGTTGGCGGGGAGTCTGAGTTATAGAGCCGGCCCAGCGGTCACTGGTAACTCGATATCTAAACCCTGCTCCAGAGCGATTATCATACACACAACACCTAGCAGTAGTAGGAAGATAAACTTTGTAGGAGTAAGGATTAAGCAGGAGGATTAAGTCGTGGCTAATGGGACTACAGCCCTGACAACAGTTTCGAGAGATAATGGTTTAGGACACAAAGACAGTACAATCTGAGAAGCAAGTACTGGGTACACATGTAGTAACTAGGTGAAAGAATGACTTGTTAACACACGCTAGTATTATAATTATTAGAACTACTTTCAGTGTTATTGGTATCTCATTAGTATTACGGATACACAGAAGTGAATTGTATTTCTGGGACATATAAACAACTGACGTGCTCACACACACACACACGCGCGCACACACATACACACTCGGGGCCAGGAGATGGGTCTCGACCCCTGAAACCACAACTAGGTGAGTACACACAGCTGATCCTTGGAATTTGACCGCCTCCCCCACAGACCTCTTACCTTTCCCCTCCCTTGCGTTTCTCCCTCTCAATACCCTCTTTCCCTCCTTTCTCCCTCTCTCTTTCTCTCCCTCTCCCTCTCTTTCTCCCTCTCTCTACCCTTTCTCTCCCCCTCACATTTCTCTCTCTCCCCCTTGGTCTTATCCCTCACCCCCATACTCTCTCCTCTCTCTCCCTCTTTCTACCCTTTCTCTCTCCTCTCTCTCCCTCTTTCTACCCTTTCTCTCTCTCCCCCACACCCTCTCCCTCCTCTACACATGTAGTAAAAGGTAGTACATAACTGGGTGAAAAATTGACTTGTTAACACACGCTAGTATTATAATTAGAACTACTCTCAGTGATAGTGGTATCTCATTAGTATTACGGATACACAGAAGTGAATTGTATTTCTGGGACATATAAACAACTGACGTGCTCACACACACACACATGCGCGCACACACATACACACTCGGGGCCAGGAGCTGGGTCTCGACCCCGAAACCACAACTAGGTGAGTACACACAGCTGATCCTTGGAATTTGACTGCCTCCCCCACAGACCTCTTACCTTTTCCCTCCCTCGCGTTTCTCTCTCTCATAGCCTTCTTCCCTCCTTTCTCCCTCTCTCTTTCTCTCCCTCTCCCTCTCCCTCTCGTTCTCCCTCTCTCTACCCTTTCTCTTCCCCCTCACATTTCTCTCCCTCCCCCTTGGTCTTATCCCTCACCCCCATACTCTCTCCTCTCTCTCCCTCTTTCTACCCTTTCTCTCTCCTCTCTCTCCCTCTTGCTACCCTCTCTCTCTCTCCCCCACACCCTCTCCCTCCTCTAGCCTTCTGTCTGTGGTAATAAGTAAAAAAAAAAAAAAAAAAAAAAATGGGTGGCCTTAGAGGACGGAAACCCAGAGATCTGGTGGACGAACCAGGGAGGAAAGACTGGGAGCTAGAGCTCCAAAAAAGGGAGGAAGAGTGGGGAAGGAAGATAGTAGAGCTTGGTAAGAAAATGGAGGAGCGGATAGCTGAAGAGTGCAGGAAGTGGGAAGTACAGGTCTTAGCAGCAGAAGCTAGGATACAGTGCTTAGAAGAGAAACTGCAAAGCCTGAAACAGATTAGAGAGACAAATGACAATTCAGGTGTGACATCAGGAAATTCAAAGTCAGGCACAGACAAGGGGATGGTAAGCAACAACGGAGACATGCCGAACATGAAGGCCCTATCAGACCCACGTGGGGCCAGGGAAAAGACGACGAGCACACTAAGATCAAACGACAGGTCCGAAGACAATGAAGGTATGCTATATGCAGAGATTCTAACAGCCAACTGCAGTAGCAAGGGACAGCTGGTCAGGAAAGACAGTCCACTGAGAATAGAAGTTTCAGATATGACAGGGACTGAAGGCAAGAACATGTCAATGGAAGGAAATAAAATGCCTCAGAGGACGCAGATGGAGACTCAGTGGGAGGAGGAAAGGGCGAGGTCAGTTTTTGTGTACGGGCTCCAAGAAGCCAAGGGGGCCAACTTTGAAGAAATAAAACAGGAGGAGAAAAAAATGATTGAAGGCATCATGAAAACAACAGGGGAGGGCAATATGACTCAGGTGACAAATTTTCAGAGAATTGGGTGGTTTGCGACTGGAAGGATACGGCCTGTCAGAGTAACTTTCAAGGAAGAATCAGTTCGAACCAGGATTCTGCAAGAGAAAGCAAGACTGAGGGACAAAGAGGGGTACCAGAGAGTATACCTCGACCGCGACAGAACACAAGAAGAAAGGACTACACTGAAAGAGAGGGTACAGAGACGCAAGGAGGAACGAGAAGCAATGAAAATGAGCAGAACCCAGACACAGGAGGAAGGGCAAACACACCCCACAGAATCTCCCACCAAAAGACTCCACCCGCGACATTCCCAACGCAACTGAGCAACCTATACTACAACCCACTCACTGTTCCCTCTGCCACCAATCCCCATATCACAAACCTCACCCCAACAGCTGTCCCTTATGGGCATTCTGACCCCACCCCCATCAACACAAACCCCACCTACACCACAGCCCCATATAGGCCCCCACCAAGGCTCTCGCTCCCCCAACCCCAATATTCTTGCATGACCACAATGATAGAAAAGAAACTAAAGGTTTGGTACATAAACGCGGATGGAATAATGAATAAACATGAGGAGTGGAATGAAAGAATCAGTGAAAAATCCCCAGACATCATAGCAGTCACAGAAACAAAACTCGCTGAGACAATAACAGACACAATCTTCCCAACAGGATATCAGATCCTGAGGAAAGATAGAAGGAGTAGAGGGGGAGGAGGGGTTGCACTGCTCATAAAACACCGATGGGGATTTGAGGAAATGGAAGGCATGGACATGATTGGAGAAAGAGACTACATTGTAGGTACAATTCAGTCCGGAGAACATAAAGTAGTCATTGGAGTGATGTATAACCCACCACAGAACTGCAGGAGGCCAAGAGAGGAGTACGAAGAAAACAACAGGGTGATGGTGGACACACTGGCTGAGGTGGCAAGAAGAGCTCACTCGAGCAGAGCAAAGTTACTGGTAATGGGCGATTTCAACCACAGGGAGATCGACTGGGAAAACCTGGAGCCACATGGGGGTCCCGAAACATGGAGAGCCAAGATGATGGATGTGGTACTTGGAAACCTCATGCATCAACATGTCAGGGACACAACCAGAGAGAGAGGGGAGGATGAGCCAGCAAGACTGGATCTTGTGTTCACCCTGAGCAGTTCAGACATTGAGGACATCACTTATGAGAGGCCCCTTGGAGCTAGCGATCATGTGGTTCTGAGTTTTGACTATATAGTAGAGTTACAAGTGGAGAAGGTAACAGGAACTGAAGGGGACAGGCCAAACTATAAAAGGGGGGACTACACAGGTATGAGAAACTTCCTGCAGGAGGTTCAGTGGGACAGAGAAATGGTAGGAAAATCAGTAAACGAGATGATGGAATATGTGGCAACAAAGTGCAAGGAGGCAGAGGAAAGTTTTGTTCCCAAGAGAAACGGAAATAATAGGAAGACCAAAACGAGTCCTTGGTTTACCCGAAGGTGTAGGGAGGCAAAAACTAAGTGCAACAGAGAATGGAAAAGGTACAGGAGGCATAGGACCCAGGAAAACAAGGAGATTAGTAGAAGAGCCAGAAACGAGTATGCACAGATAAGGAGGGAGGCCCAGCGACAGTATGAAAACGACATAGCATCGAAAGTCAAATCTGACCCGAAACTGCTGTATAGCCACATTAGGAGGAAGACAACAGTCAAGGACCAGGTGATAAGGCTGAGGAAAGAAGGTGGAGAACTCACAAGAAACGATCAAGAGGTATGTGAGGAGCTAAACAAGAGATTTAAGGAAGTATTTACAGTAGAGACAGGAAGGACTCTGGGGGGGACAGACCAGACGGGGACACCAGCAAGGAATACACCAACAAGTGTTGGACGACATACATACAGATGAGGAGGAGGTGAAGAAACTGCTAAGGGACATCGATACCTCAAAGGCAATGGGACCAGACAACATCTCCCCGTGGGTCCTTAGAGAGGGAGCAGATATGTTGTGCGTGCCACTTACCACAATCTTCAACACATCCCTGGAAACTGGGCAACTACCTGAGGTATGGAAGACGGCAAATGTAGTTCCCATTTTTAAAAAAGGAGACAGAAAAGAGGCACTAAACTATAGACCTGTGTCATTGACGTGTATAGTATGCAAAATTATGGAGAAGATTATCAGGAGGAGAGTGGTGGAGCACCTGGAACGGAACAGGAGTATAAATGCCAACCAGCACGGATTCACGGAAGGCAAATCCTGTGTCACAAACCTTCTGGAGTTTTATGATAAAATAACAGAAGTAAGACAAGAGAGAGAGGGGTGGGTTGATTGCATCTTCTTGGACTGCAAGAAGGCCTTTGACACAGTTCCTCACAAGAGATTAGTGCAGAAGCTAGAGCATCAGGCGCATATAACAGGAAGGGCACTGCAATGGATCAGAGAATACCTGACAGGGAGGCAACAACGAGTCATGGTACGTAATGATGTATCACAGTGGGCACCTGTGACGAGCGGGGTCCCACAGGGGTCGGTCCTAGGACCAGTGCTATTTTTGGTATATGTGAACGACATGACGGAAGGGTTAGACTCAGAAGTGTCCCTGTTTGCAGATGATGTGAAGTTAATGAGGAGAATTAAATCTGATGAGGACCAGGCAGGACTTCAAAGAGACCTGGACAGACTGGACACCTGGTCCAGCAAATGGCTTCTCGAATTTAATCCTGCCAAATGCAAAGTCATGAAGATGGGGGAGGGGCACAGAAGACCACAGACAGAGTATAGGCTAGGTGGCCAAAGACTGCAAACCTCACTCAAGGAGAAAGATCTTGGGGTGAGTATAACACCGAGCATGTCTCCGGAAGCACACATCAATCAGATAACTGCTGCAGCATATGGGCGCCTGGCAAACCTGAGAACAGCATTCCGATACCTTAGTAAGGAATAATTCAAGACACTGTACACCGTGTATGTCAGGCCCATACTGGAGTATGCAGCACCTGTTTGGAACCCGCACTTGATAAAGCACGTCAAGAAACTAGAGAAAGTACAAAGGTTTGCGACAAGGTTAGTTCCGGAGCTAAGGGGAATGTCCTATGAGGAAAGATTAAGGGAAATCGGCCTGACCACACTGGAGGACAGGAGGGTCAGGGGAGACATGATAACGACATATAAAATACTGCGTGGAATAGACAAGGTGGACAAAGACAGGATGTTCCAGGGAGGGGACACAGAAACAAGAGGCCACAATTGGAAGTTGAAGACACAAATGAGTCAGAGAGATAGTAGGAAGTATTTCTTCAGTCATAGAGTTGTAAGGCAGTGGAATAGCCTAGAAAATGACGTAGTGGAGGCAGGAACCATACACAGTTTTAAGAAGAGGTTTGATAAAGCTCATGGAGCGGGGAGAGAGAGGGCCTAGTAGCAACCGGTGAAGAGGCGGGGCCAGGAGCTAGGACTCGACCCCTGCAACCACAAATAGGCGAGTACAAATAGGTGAGTACACACACACACACACACACACACACACACACACACGCAATCTGACTCAATCGCCTGACCCTCTCTTCAGGTCTGTATTGTGTTCATTCTTCGTTCACTGACACTATTTTAATGAAGTGTTTTTTTATGCTCATATTTTCTTTTACAGTGCAATTACCTGCATAATACACCTACCACCAGACCACCGTTCTCACTCAGCTAGCTGTAACCACTGGGTTGCAGCTAGTCAAAGGGAAAGAAAAGGAATATCACCTTTATGTCTGGGGATGCACAAATTTTACCACCGAAAATAAAACTGCATCAAGCACTCATTCTTACTTAATCACTAGGTGCAATTTTCTTTTACATAGAAAAACACATTAATCACCTTAAAACATATTCCTACAATGAACATTATTACTGCAGGCATGTGAAACTCGTTTAACGTAAAAGTGATCAAGTTTTATGTCAAGTGAGTTTTACAACCGTACTCTTAAACTACACCATCACAACTCAAGTGTTTGGCAAAACACCTACGTTGATGTTTTTACTATACATGAAAAAAAAATAAATACAGGTGACTGGGTTGCCTCTGTACACTAATTGCATAAAACTGATTTACATCAATACAAAAGTTATGAAAGACACGTAAGCAAACACTATGACATATTAGAAAACGCTTCAGTCCTGGGACATAGAGGTAGAAAGACATATGTAGACGAAGAGTGAGGTGTGAGTGACGCATGATGACCCGAAGAATGCCATGTTGGGATTAGGACGGGTAGACGATGAGATCATGTGACTCCTGTGTTGTTGGGTTGGTGGTGCTTAGCCTGCTTGGGTATCATGTATGCTATTTTTTTTAATTATGTGGTTGCCAGTGTTACGTTCTATTGTGTTACGTTCTATTGTGACGGCGATCAGTGAGGCTTTTAAGCACAGTCGGCGTCTGAGGTCTGGTTCGGTGAGAACGAGTTGTGCCTCATTGCAGTTCATCAAATGCCACGTGGAGTCTCTGTGGAGGACACAGGCGTACCTTACATCGTCTCTGTTACAGGCATTTCGATGCTCGTTCTGGTGGACTGCAAGATCTCTGCCTGTTTCGCCTACATCTTTCTTGGGACAGAATCCACAGGGGATGGTGTAGACGCCTGCTGTAGAAGTTAGAGGTATGAGGCTGCGTTTCGTAATGAGGTCTTTGATAGATGATGTGTTTATGGTGGAAACGTTGATGTTACTCATAGTAAGTGTTCGGCGGGTATTCGTGGCAACATCACCACATGGGAGCACTATGAACTGCTTAGAGGGCCGTTCCATGAGCGGTTTGTTGAAGATAGCTTGTGCCTTGAGTCCACAAACTCGGATGAAGAAAGATGGAAAGTGAAGACGTGTAAAGGCTTGTGTTATGTAAATACATTCTTCTTCAAGAAAACAAGGGCTGGAGATGCAAAGAGCTCTCAAGAAGAAGCCAATGAGGACTCTCTTAGTGCGGGTGTCTTGGTGTGAATAAAAGTGTGTAAGATGGACCTTGTTCGTAGGGTTTCTATACACTTTGAAGAGAAGTTTGTCACTGTAGGGAGATCTGCACAGGAGAACGTCGAGGAAAGGAAGTTTGCCATCGTTTTCGAGTTCAAGTGTAAACTTTATTGATGGTTCGGCTGCATTGATCTTGTTGAGAAGGGCCTGGATATTGAGACGTCTCGGATAGAAAACCAATATATCATCAACGTATCTTAGCCAGGTAACGGTGTTGGGAATGAGGGTGATGAATTTCTCTGTCTCTAGGTTTTCCATGAAGAGGATGGCAAGCACAGCACTGAGCGGGCTGCCCATTGCCATCCCAAAGCACTGTTTGTAACAGTTGTTCTGGTACTTGAAGAAGTTGAAATTAACACAAAGTTCCACTAGACTGATGAAATCTAGAAGAGGTAAAGGGAGGTCGTGGTTTTCAGTGAGCCTCTGTCTCAGAATGTTTATTGCAGCGTCAGTAGGAACGTTGGTAAAGAGGGCTGTGACATCGAAGGAAGCCATGCATCCTTCAGGTCACCATACGTCACTCACACCTCACTCTCCGCCTATATATAATGTCTTTCTACTCTGTATGTTAGAAGTGATCCAGATACCAGGACCGAAACATTTTCTAATAAATATGTCATAGTGTTTGCTTACGTGTCTTTCTAAACCAACTTGTCGGTATTTATTACCAAGGTTTATACCACAAGTTATAAATTGAGAACTTCTTTCTTAAGCCCTAAGGATTTCTAGCTCTTTTTCTTCCAAGATTTTTGTAAGTTTAATCCTCGGTTATTTTTCTTCTATAATTAGAGATAATTCAACCTTAAAATTTCAGCTTCATTACCCTCATTATTAGCAGTAGGGTTTGATCCAGGATCACCAAGACCCCTGTCACCACTAGAATCTCTACTGCTTACAGACATCTTGGAAATTAATAGCACAAAGCTCTTACTTACAGTAGAAATTACCTAAATAAAATAAACCACAAAGCAAAGCACATACACTAAATTATTAAATAATTCACTATATCATTAAATTTGCACATACAGAAATCAGGCAAGAAAATAATTGTTTATTAATTACTCTTAAAATATGTAAGTTATTACTAGCAATATTTTACAGTAAACCCTTCCTTTACATATTGATTCTCCAGGTTTAATTATCATTTGATAATTTCCCAGATATTGCCTCCATGAAATGTAATTATTGCGTAAGGTAAATTTGCCGGCACCTAGGGGCTAAAGCCTGTCTACGGGTATTTAAAACAAAATATACCAGCCTAGGGCCAAGCTTGTTTTTTTTTTTTTCTTCAAAAAAAAAATATGGATGGTTAATACTCACATTAATTATCAGGAATGGTAATTAAATTCACTTTTATAAAAATATAATTATTAATATTAGCATTATTTATACAAAGCATAACCTACGCTCTATATATTACATAAAACACACCAGTATACCTGTACCAGATACTCACTTTAAGCCACCTATAAAATATTGACTAAACCGACTAGTACAGTGGTAATAGTTACTTAAATAGTGAGCCTACATGATCCTCTCCCGGCCCCTCCTTCTGCAGACCTTTTAGCCTGCAGGCAAAAACACTTCATCTGTATTCTGCAAAACAGGTCCTCCACATACAGGTTAAATCATGAGAGTGCACAAAATTTCAGAAAGAAACTATGGCTTAAAACTTACCCAAAATACCACGCCATACTTGAACTCCAAACACCAGCTTTCTGCCATCACGGTTCTCCCGGTACCGATACACACACACACACACACACACACACACACACACACACACACACACACACACACACACACACACACACACACACACACACACACATACACACACACACACACACACACACACACACACACATACACACACACACACACACGCACGCACGCACAAAACACAAAACATCCACAAAACAACCCCCCCCCTTACACACACACACGCACGCTCGCCTGGTCCTCTCTTCAGGTCTAATACGCGTCCGTTTTGTGTTCAGTCTTCGATCACTGACACTATTTTAATGGAGCGTATTTTATACTCATATTCTCTTTATTGCAGTTACGTGTTAGTGCCACACAGTATGGACACCTTTTCTCTATCCATATTGATGTTCCCAAAGAAGCGAGTGGAGTAGGAAAAAGCTTTTATCTGTCCAGATATTGTTTCAAAAATCTTGCCAGTGTTTGACAAGTATAACACTGGTCTGTAGTTACCGATTCCTCTCTCTCGTCTCTCTCCTCTCTGGTCTCTCTCTTTCGTCTCTTTCGTCTCTCTCGTCTCTCTCGTCTCTCTCTCTCGTTTCTCTCTCTCGTCTCTCTCTCTCGTCTCTCTCCTTCTCGTCTCTCGTCTCTCTCGTCTCTCTCGTCTCTCTTTCTCTCGTCTCTCTCTCGTCTCTCTTTCTCTCGTCTCTCTCTCGTCTCTCTCTCGCCTCTCTCGTCTCTCTCTCGTCTCGCGCTCTCGTCTCGCTCTCTCGTCTCGCTCTCTCGTCTCGCTCTCTTTTACACAGGGTTTGACAAGGTTAGGTTAAGGATCCTTAGCTTTATTGACACGCTATTTACAGGTTAAGGATTCCTAACTTTATTGACAAGCTAAGATCTGTTACCTACATTAGCTCATTTGAAAGCATTTTTATTGTTATGAAACATAAAAGTAGGGAACAGGATAAGTTGGAGCCATCTGTGGGCCAGCATTTTCATTTGATCAACTGACTTTATCTCGTTGACATCATGATGCTGTACGAATGTGTTCCATACTCGAGTCATCCTGGGTATATATGATCTCAGATGAAGTGATGTTCTGGAGAAGGGTACAGCCAGAGTGAAGTTGCTGCTTTCTGCCCGTCTTGTGGTGTAGAATCTTGCTTCACGCTGCCCTCGAAGTGGGGGCAAGTGTGGTACTTTGACAATATTGGCCTTGTACATAACAGTAAGGCCACCCACATCCCTCCTTGTGCTGAAGACTCTGCTGAAATGACAGCTCTATCCAGGACTGGTCCAGCTCTTTCTGTTTGTCGTCTCTATCTCTTTGTCGTCTCTATCTCTTTGTCGTCTCTATCTCTTTGTCGTCTCTATCTCTTTGTCGTCTCTATCTCTTTGTCGTCTCTCTCTCTTTGTCGTCTCTCTCTCTTTGTCGTCTCTCTCTCTTTGTCGTCTCTCTCTCTTTGTCGTCTCTCTCTCTTTGTCGTCTCTCTCTCTTTGTCGTCTCTCTCTCTTTGTCGTCTCTCTCTCTTTGTCGTCTCTCTCTCTTTGTCGTCTCTCTCTCTTTGTCGTCTCTCTCTCTTTGTCGTCTCTCTCTCTTTGTCGTCTCTCTCTCTTTGTCGTCTCTCTCTCTTTGTCGTCTCTCTCTCTTTGTCGTCTCTCTCTCTTTGTCGTCTCTCTCTCTTTGTCGTCTCTCTCTCTTTGTCGTCTCTCTCTCTTTGTCGTCTCTCTCTCTTTGTCGTCTCTCTCTCTTTGTCGTCTCTCTCTCTTTGTCGTCTCTCTCTCTTTGTCGTCTCTCTCTCTTTGTCGTCTCTCTCTCTTTGTCGTCTCTCTCTCTTTGTCGTCTCTCTCTCTTTGTCGTCTCTCTCTCTTTGTCGTCTCTCTCTCTTTGTCGTCTCTCTCTCTTTGTCGTCTCTCTCTCTTTGTCGTCTCTCTCTCTTTGTCGTCTCTCTCTCTTTGTCGTCTCTCTCTTTGTCGTCTCTCTCTCTTTGTCGTCTCTCTTTGTCGTCTCTCTCTCTTTGTCGTCTCTCTCTCTTTGTCGTCTCTCTCTCTTTGTCGTCTCTCTCTCTTTGTCGTCTCTCTCTCTTTGTCGTCTCTCTCTCTTTGTCGTCTCTCTCTCTTTGTCGTCTCTCTCTCTTTGTCGTCTCTCTTTGTCGTCTCTCTCTCTTTGTCGTCTCTCTCTCTTTGTCGTCTCTCTCTCTTTGTCGTCTCTCTCTCTTTGTCGTCTCTCTCTCTTTGTCGTCTCTCTCTCTTTGTCGTCTCTCTCTCTTTGTCGTCTCTCTCTCTTTGTCGTCTCTCTCTTTGTCGTCTCTCTCTCTTTGTCGTCTCTCTCTTTGTCGTCTCTCTCTCTTTGTCGTCTCTCTCTCTCTCTTTGTCGCCTCTCTCTCTCTTTGTCGTCTCTCTCTCTTTGTCGTCTCTCTCTTTGTCGTCTCTCTCTCTCTCTTTGTCGTCTCTCTCTCTCTTTGTCGTCTCTCTCTCTTTGTCGTCTCTCTCTCTCTTTGTCGTCTCTCTCTCTCTTTGTCGTCTCTCTCTCTCTTTGTCGTCTCTCTCTCTCTCTTTGTCGTCTCTCTCTCTCTTTGTCGTCTCTCTCTCTCTTTGTCGTCTCTCTCTCTCTTTGTCGTCTCTCTCTCTCTTTGTCGTCTCTCTCTCTCTTTGTCGTCTCTCTCTCTCTTTGTCGTCTCTCTCTCTTTTTTTTTTTTTTTTTTTTTTTTTTTTTTTTTTTTTTTTTTTTACACATGGTTTGACAAGGTTAAGGATCCCTAGCTTTATTGACAAGCTATTTACAGGTTAAGGATTCCTAACTTTATTGACAAGCTAAGAGCTGTTACCTACATCAGCTCATTTGAAAGCATTTTTATTGTTATGAGACATACAAGTAGGGAACAGGATGAAGTTGGAGCCATCTGTGGGCCAGCATTTTCATTTGATCAACTGTCGTCTCTCTCTTTGTCGTCTCTCTCTCTTTGTCGTCTCTCTCTCTTTGTCGTCTCTCTTTGTCGTCTCCCTCTCTTTGCCGTCTCCCTCTCTTTGCCGTCTCCCTCTCTTTGCCGTCTCCCTCTCTTTGTCGTCTCTCTCTCTTTGTCGTCTCTCTCTGTCTCTCTTTGTCGTCTCTCTCTCTTTGTCGTCTCTCTCTGTCGTCTCTCTCTCTTTGTCGTCTCTCTCTCTTTGTCGTCTCCCTCTCTTTGCCGTCTCCCTCTCTTTGCCGTCTCCCTCTCTTTGCCGTCTCCCTCTCTTTGTCGTCTCTCTCTCTCTTTGTCGTCTCTCTCTGTCTCTCTCTCTCTCTGTCTCTCTTTGTCGTCTCTCTCTCTTTGTCGTCTCTCTCTGTCGTCTCTCTCTCTTTGTCGTCTCTCTCTCTTTGTCGCCTCTCTCTCTTTGTCGTCTCTCTCTCTCTCTGTCTTCTCTTTTTTTTTTTTTACACAGGGTTTGACAAGGTTAAGGATCCCTATCTTTATTGACAAGCTATTTACAGGTTAAGGATTCCTAACTTTATTGGCAAGCTAAGAGCTGTTACCTACATCAGCTCATTTGAAAGCATTTTTATTGTTATGAGACATACAAGTAGGGAACAGGATGAAGTTGGAGCCATCTGTGGGCCAGCATTTTCATTTGATCAACTGACTTTATCTCGTTGACATCATTATGCTGTACGAATGTGTTCCATACTCGAGTCATCCTGAGTATGTATGATCTCAGAGTGATGTTCTGGTGAAGGGTACAGCCAGAGTGAAGTTGCTGCTTTCTGCCCGTCTTGTGGCGTAAAAGCTTGTTTCACGCTGTCCTCGAAGTGGATCCAAGTGTGGTATTTCGACAATATTGGCCTTGTACATAACAGTAAGGCCACCCATATCCCTCCTATGTTGAAGGCTCTGTTGAAATGACAGATCTATCCAGGATGGGTCCATGCGAGAGATGAGACGTCTTGCTCTGTTCTTTACTCTGGCAAGCAGTCGCAGATGAGAGGGGGGGGGGCAGGCAAACCAAGAAAGTGGATCATACTCAAGGTGTGAGCGTGCTTGTGCCTCGTACAGGATCTTATAACCCCTACTGTCAAGCAGATGTGAGATACGGCGAAGTGCTGTAAGCTTCCTGGCTGCCTTGTTTGCAAGATTTACAACATGGTTCTTCATGGTTAGTTTGGAGTCAAATTTCACCCCAAGGATATCAACTTCTTCTCCAGGTGCCAACACCCTCCCATTCATCCTTACTACTGCACCAGCATTACCATCATGGTGCCTAGAGACGATCATCATTTGCGTTTTCTCAGGTGCAAATGTTACTTGCCATCTATTTCCCCAAGCTGATATAGCTATCAGCTGGTGATTGATGTAGCTTAGAGCAGCTGGCATTTCTTCTCTTGGATAAGTGAATGTCAGTGTACAGTCGTCTGTATATGCATGTGATTCTGGGATGAGATGAAGAAGGTCGTTGAAGTAGACATTCCATAACAATGGACCCATCACGCTTCCTTGTGGAACACTTGCCCCAGTAGGATGTCTTGCTGATTTCGTTCCATTGAAAACTACACTTGGAAATCTACCATGAAGGTAATCACTGAGGAGACATAGCGTAGAGCCTGCAATTCCCAGTGCTTGAAGTTTTGCTAAGAGTCCCTGATGCCACACCCGGACGAAAGCACCAGCAATGTCCAGTGCTACCATACAGCTGACTTAGGATTCATCCAGTGACTGGTGCCACTTAGTGGAGAGGTTTAACAACAGATCAGCAGCAGGGTAACCTTTCCTGAAGCCATATTGACGATCACAAAGTAGTGAGTGTTAGTCAAAAAACAATGTCATTTGTCTTGAGAATATTGTCTCAAGGATCTTACCAGTGATTGACAGGAGTGACACTGGTCTGTAGTTGCTGATTTCTGCTCTGCTCTTCTTTTTGTGAACAGGGACTACATTTGCCTCTTTCCATAGAGAGGGACATTTACACTGTACTAGGCAGTGCTGAAAGATGCGAGTTAGTGCTGCTAGCTGGTCTGCACATCTTCTCAACAATCTTGGGCTCAACTTGTCTGGGCCCACAGCCTTTTCTTGGTCAAGAGATTTAAGAAGGAAATGCACCTCCTGCCTTATTGTCACCACTGACAGTTTTGACACAGTTCTTGCAGCTAGCCAAGGAGGGTCCCTAGCTGGATCAGGAACTTGCATTTTGGTAGCAAAGTGTTCAGAAAAGAGGTTCCCGTTCTCTTGACTACTTGGACAGGATGGGACCATCCTGTCGATTTAGAGGTGGAATGAGTTCATGAAGCAGATAACCTTGTCTGTCCTTAACCAGGGACCACCAGGTTTTGGAGCCTACCCTACCTGATGCTAGCTTTCTTTTAGTGTCCACCTCCCATTTAGCAATGGCCCACTTTTGAACGTCACCCATATGCCTACAGACTTGCGTGTGCAAGCTCCTGTTATAGGTGGTAGGATGTCTCTTATACCTTCGCCATGTTTTGTACTTACCAGTAGCAGCCTCTCTACAGCGAAAGCCAAACCAAGGCTGATCTGTAGGCTTCGTCACATATTGACGGTGAGGAATGTGTTCTTGTTGTAGATTAAGGATGTGTCCAGTGAAGGCTTTTACTTGGTTGTCAACATCCCTTGGAGAAGAGCATTCCAATCGGTGGTGGCGAGCTCAGAGCGAAGGGCTGGCCAATTACCTCTTTCCCATAGCCTGGTTGTGCGTGTGGACTCCTCACCTCGTTCTGTTGGGATATTAAGTGTCGTAGAAACAGTCTTGTGGTCAGACGATCCAACGTAGCCGAGGGGTTGACAAGTGACTATTCCTTCTGCCAGATCACTCACTACTGAGTCAAGGGAGGAGCCAGAGATATGAGTAGGGAAATCAACAAAGTTTCTCATGTCAAACACTGCAAGAAGGTATTCAAAGTCCCTCTGTATAAGGTGCTGGTTGAGGTCACCAACAATTATAATATGTTGACAGTTGTGTTGTAGCAGAAGGGAGTCAATATTTTCCATTAGGAAGTTGATGGGGTCTGCATGTTGCCACTGAG
The DNA here is from genome assembly GCF_038502225.1 of Cherax quadricarinatus. Classification (NCBI taxonomy): domain Eukaryota; kingdom Metazoa; phylum Arthropoda; class Malacostraca; order Decapoda; family Parastacidae; genus Cherax; species Cherax quadricarinatus. Next base: position 46,693,343 of record NC_091296.1, read on the forward strand.
GTCTGTACATTGCACATGCTAGTACAGAGGTACTAGTGTTTATACAGAGCTTGAAGAACTCTCTCTCTCTCTCTCTCTCTCTCTCTCTCTCTCTCTCTCTCTCTCTCTCCCTGTCGTCTCTCTCCCTGTCGTCTCTCTCCCTGTCGTCTCTCTCCCTGTCGTCTCTCTTCCTGTCGTCTCTCTCTCTGTCGTCTCTCTCTCTCTCTCTGTCGTCTCTCTCTCTCTCTGTCGTCTCTCTCTCTCTCTCTCTCTCTCTCTCTCTCTCTCTCTCTCTCTCTCTGTCGTCTCTCTCTCTCTCTCTGTCGTCTCTCTCTATCTCTGTCGTCTCTCTCTCTGTCGTCTCTCTCTCTCTCTGTCGTCTCTCTCTCTCTTTGTCGTCTCTCTCTCTCTGTCGTCTCTCTCTCTCTGTCGTCTCTATCTCTGTCGTCTCTCTCTCTATCTCTGTCGTCTCTCTCTCTATCTCTGTCGTCTCTCTCTCTATCTCTGTCGTCTCTCTCTATCTCTGTCGTCTCTCTCTATCTCTGTCGTCTCTCTCAATTTCTGTCGTCTCTCTCTCTCTCTGTCGTCTCTCTCTCTCTGTCGTCTCTCTCTCTGTCGTCTCTCTCTCTGTCGTCTCTCTCTCTGTCGTCTCTCTCTCTGTCGTCTCTCTGTCGTCTCTCTCTGTCGTCTCTCTCTGTCGTCTCTCTCTGTCTCTCTCTCTCTCTCTCTCTGTCGTCTCTCTCTCTCTCTGTCGTCTCTCTCTCTCTCTCGTCTCTCTCTCTCTCTCGTCTCTTTCTCTCTCTCGTCTCTTTCTCTCTCTCGTCTCTTTCTCTCTCTCGTCTCTTTCTCTCTCTCGTCTCTTTCTCTCTCTCGTCTCTTTCTCTCTCTCTCGTCTCTTTCTCTCTCTCTCGTCTCTTTCTCTCTCTCTCGTCTCTTTCTCTCTCGTCTCTTTCTCTCTCTCTCGTCTCTTTCTCTCTCTCGTCTCTTTCTCTCTCTCTCGTCTCTTTCTCTCTCTCTCGTCTCTTTCTCTCTCTCTCGTCTCTTTCTCTCTCTCTCGTCTCTTTCTCTCTCTCTCGTCTCTTTCTCTCTCTCTCGTCTCTTTCTCTCTCTCTCGTCTCTTTCTCTCTCTCTCGTCTCTTTCTCTCTCGTCTCTTTCTCTCTCTCTCGTCTCTTTCTCTCTCTCTCGTCTCTTTCTCTCTCTCTCGTCTCTTTCTCTCTCTCTCGTCTCTTTCTCTCTCTCTCGTCTCTTTCTCTCTCTCTCGTCTCTTTCTCTCTCTCTCGTCTCTTTCTCTCTCTCTCGTCTCTTTCTCTCTCTCTCGTCTCTTTCTCTCTCTCTCGTCTCTTTCTCTCTCTCTCGTCTCTTTCTCTCTCTCTCGTCTCTTTCTCTCTCTCTCGTCTCTTTCTCTCTCTCTCGTCTCTTTCTCTCTCTCTCGTCTCTTTCTCTCTCTCTCGTCTCTTTCTCTCTCTCTCGTCTCTTTCTCTCTCTCTCGTCTCTTTCTCTCTCTCTCGTCTCTCGTTTCTCTCTCTCTCGTCTCTTTCTCTCTCTCTCGTCTCTTTCTCTCTCTCTCGTCTCTTTTCTCTCTCTCGTCTCTTTCTCTCTCTCTCGTCTCTTTCTCTCTCTCTCGTCTCTTTCTCTCTCTCTCGTCTCTTTCTCTCTCTCTCGTCTCTTTCTCTCTCTCTCGTCTCTTTCTCTCTCTCTCGTCTCTTTCTCTCTCTCTCGTCTCTTTCTCTCTCGTCTCTTTCTCTCTCTCTCGTCTCTTTCTCTCTCTCTCGTCTCTTTCTCTCTCTCTCGTCTCTTTCTCTCTCTCTCGTCTCTTTCTCTCTCTCTCGTCTCTTTCTCTCTCTCTCGTCTCTTTCTCTCTCTCTCGTCTCTTTCTCTCTCTCTCGTCTCTTTCTCTCTCTCTCGTCTCTTTCTCTCTCTCTCGTCTCTTTCTCTCTCTCTCGTCTCTTTCTCTCTCTCTCGTCTCTTTCTCTCTCTCTCGTCTCTTTCTCTCTCTCTCGTCTCTTTCTCTCTCTCGTCTCTTTCTCTCTCTCGTCTCTTTCTCTCTCTCGTCTCTTTCTCTCTCTCGTCTCTTTCTCTCTCTCGTCTCTTTCTCTCGTCTCTTTCTCTCTCTCGTCTCTTTCTCTCTCTCGTCTCTTTCTCTCTCTCGTCTCTTTCTCTCTCTCGTCTCTTTCTCTCTCTCGTCTCTTTCTCTCTCTCGTCTCTTTCTCTCTCTCGTCTCTTTCTCTCTCTCGTCTCTTTCTCTCTGTCTCTTTCTCTCTCTCGTCTTTCTCTCTCTCGTCTCTTTCTCTCTCTCGTCTCTTTCTCTCTCTAGTCTCTTTCTCTCTCTCGTCTCTTTCTCTCTCTCGTCTCTTTCTCTCTCTCGTCTCTTTCTCTCTCTCGTCTCTTTCTCTCTCTCGTCTCTTTCTCTCTCTCGTCTCTTTCTCTCTCTCGTCTCTTTCTCTCTCTCGTCTCTTTCTCTCTCTCGTCTCTTTCTCTCTCTCGTCTCTTTCTCTCTCTCGTCTCTTTCTCTCTCTCGTCTCTTTCTCTCTCTCGTCTCTTTCTCTCTCTCGTCTCTTTCTCTCTCTCGTCTCTTTCTCTCTCTCGTCTCTTTCTTACTCTCGTCTCTTTCTCTCTCTCGTCTCTTTCTCTCTCTCGTCTCTTTCTCTCTCTCGCCTCTTTCTCTCTCTCGCCTCTTTCTCTCTCTCGTCTCTTTCTCTCTCTCTTGTCTCTTTCTCTCTCTCTTGTCTCTTTCTCTCTCTCTTGTCTCTTTCTCTCTCTCTTGTCTCTTTCTCTCTCTCTTGTCTCTTTCTCTCTCTCTTGTCTCTTTCTCTCTCTCTTGTCTCTTTCTCTCTCTCTTGTCTCTTTCTCTCTCTCTTGTCTCTTTCTCTCTCTCTTGTCTCTTTCTCTCTCTCTTGTCTCTTTCTCTCTCTCTTGTCTCTTTCTCTCTCTCTTGTCTCTTTCTCTCTCTCTTGTCTCTTTCTCTCTCTCGTCTCTCTCTCTCTCTCTCGTCTCTCTCTCTCTCTCTCGCCTCTCTCTCGTCTCTCTCTCTCGTCTCTCTCTCTCGTCTCTCTCTCTCGTCTCTCTCTCTCGTCTCTCTCTCTCGTCTCTCTCTCTCGTCTCTCTCTCTCGTCTCTCTCTCTCGTCTCTCTCTCTCGTCTCTCTCTCTCGTCTCTCTCTCTCGTCTCTCTCTCTCGTCTCTCTCTCTCGTCTCTCTCTCTCGTCTTTCTCGTCTCTCTCTCTCGTCTCGTCTTTCTCTCGTCTCGTCTTTCTCTCGTCTCGTCTTTCTCTCGTCTCGTCTTTCTCTCGTCTCGTCTTTCTCTCGTCTCTTTCTCTCTCTCGTCTCTTTCTCTCTCGTCTCTTTCTCTCTCGTCTCTTTATCTCTCGTCTCTTTATCTCTCGTCTCTTTCTCTCTCGTCTCTTTCTCTCTCGTCTCTTTCTCTCTCGTCTCTTTCTCTCTCGTCTCTTTCTCTCTCGTCTCTTTCTCTCTCGTCTCTTTCTCTCTCGTCTCTTTCTCTCTTGTCTCTTTCTCTCTCGTCTCTTTCTCTCTCGTCTCTTTCTCTCTCGTCTCTTTCTCTCTCGTCTCTTTCTCTCTCGTCTCTTTCTCTCTCGTCTCTTTCTCTCTCGTCTCTTTCTCTCTCGTCTCTTTCTCTCTCGTCTCTTTCTCTCTCGTCTCTTTCTCTCTCGTCTCTTTCTCTCTCGTCTCTCTCGTCTCTCTCGTCTCTTTCTCTCTCGTCTCTTTCTCTCTCGTCTCTTTCTCTCTCGTCTCTTTTTTTTTTACACAGGGTTTGACAAGGTTAAGGATCCCTAGCTTTATTGACAGCTATATTACAGGTTAAGGATTCCTAACTTTATTGGCAAGCTAAGAGCTGTTACCTACATCAGCTCATTTGAAAGCATTTGTATTGTTATGAGACATACAAGTACGGGACAGGATGAAGTTGGAGCCATCTGTGGGCCAGCATTTTCATTTGATCAACTGACTTTATCTCGTTGACATCATTATGCTGTACGAATGTGTTTCATACTCGAGTCATCCTGGGTATGTATGATCTCAGATGGAGTGATGTTCTGGAGAAGGGTACAGCCAGAGTGAAGTTGCTGCTTTCTGCCCGTCTTGTGGCATAAAAGCTTGTTTCACGCTGTCCTCGAAGTGGATCCAAGTGTGGTATTTTGACAATATTGGCCTTGTACATAACAGTAATGCCACCCACATCCCTCCTATGTTGAAGGCTCTGCTGAAATGACAGATCTATCCAGGATGGGTCCAGGCGAGAGATGAGACGTCTTGCTCTGTTCTCTACTCTGTCAAGCAGTCGCAGATGAGAGGGGGGGCAGGCAAACCAAGAAAGTGGAGCATACTCAAGGTGTGAGCGTACTTGTGCCTCGTACAGGATCTTGCAACCCCTACTGTCAAGCAGATGCGTGATACGGCGAAGTGCTGTAAGCTTCCTGGCTGCCTTGTTTGCAAGATTTACAACATGGTTCTTCATGGTTAGTTTGGAGTCAAATTTCACCCCAAGGATATCAACTTCTTCTCCAGATGACAACATCGTCCCATTCATCCTTACTACTGCACCAGCATTACCATCATGGTGCCTAGAGACGATCATCATTTGCGTTTTCTCAGGTGCAAATGTTACTTGCCATCTATTTCCCCAAGCTGATATAGCTCTCAGCTGGTGATTGATGTAGCTTAGAGCAGCTGGCATTTCTTCTCTTGGATAAGTGAATGTCAGTGTACAGTCGTCTGCATATGCATGTGATTCTGGGATGAGATGAAGAAGGTCGTTGAAGTAGACATTCCATAACAGTGGACCCAGCACGCTTCCTTGTGGAACGCTTGCCCCAATAGGATGCCTTGCTGATTCCGTTCCATTGAGGACTACACTTAGAGATCTACCATGAAGGTAATCACTGAGGAGACATAGCGTAGAGCCTGCAATTCCCAGTGCTTGAAGTTTTGCTAAGAGGCCCTGGTGCCACACCCGGTCGAAAGCGCCAGCAATGTCCAGTGCTACCACACAGCTGACTTTGGATTCATCCAGTGACTGGTGCCACTTTGTGGAGAGGTTTAACAACAGATCAGCAGCAGAGTAACCTTTCCTGAAGCCATATTGACGATCACAAAGTAGTGAGTGGTAGTCAAAAAAATCTGTCATTTGTCTTGAGATTATGGTCTCAAGGATCTTACCAGTGATTGACAGGAGTGACACTGGTCTGTAGTTGCTGATTTCTGCTCTGCTCTTCTTTATGTGAACAGGGACTACATTTGCCTCTTTCCATGGAGAGGGCCATTTACACTGTACTAGGCAGTGCTGGAAGATGCGAGTTAGAGGTGCTGCTAGCTGGTCTGCACATCTTCTCAACAATCTTGGGCTCAACTTGTCTGGGCCCACAGCCTTTTCTTGGTCAAGTGATTTAAGAAGGAAATGCACCTCCTCCTGCCTTATTGTCACCACTGACAGTTTTGACACAGTTCTTGCAGCTAGCCAAGGAGGGTCCCTTGCTGGATCAGGAACTTGCATTTTGGTAGCAAAGTGTTCAGCAAAGAGGTCCGCCTTCTCTTGACTACTAGTAGAGGTGGTCCCATCCTGTCGATTTAGAGGTGGAATAAGTTCATCAGGCAGATAACCTTGTCTGTCCTTGACCAGGGACCACCAGGTTTTGGAGCCTACCCTACCTGATGCTAACTTTCTTTTAGTGTCCACCTCCCATTTAGCAATGGCCCACTTTTGAACATCACCCATATGCCTACAGGCTTGCATGTGCAAGTTCCTGTTATAGGTGGTAGGATGTCTCTTATACCTTCGCCATGCTTTGTACTTAGCAGTAGCAGCCTCTCTCTCTCGTCTCTCTCGTCTCTCTCTCTCTCTCTCTCTCTCTCTCTCTCTCTCTCTCTCTCTCTCTCTCTCTCTCTCTCTCTCTCGTCTCTCTCTCTCTCGTCTCTCTCGTCTCTCTCTCTCTCGTCTCTCTCGTCTCTCTCTCTCTCGTCTCTCTCTCTCTCGTCTCTCTCTCTCTCTCGTCTCTCTCTCTCTCGTCTCTTTCTCTCTCGTCTCTTTCTCTCTCGTCTCTCTCTCTCTCGTCTCTCTCTCTCTCTCGTCTCTCTCTCGTCTCTTTCTCTCTCGTCTCTCTCTCTCTCTCTCTCTCGTCTTTTTTTTTTTTTTTTCACAGGGTTTGACAAGGTTAAGGATCCCTAGCTTTATTGACAGCTATTTACAGATTAAGGATTCCTAACTTTATTGGCAAGCTAAGAGCTGTTACCTACATCAGCTCATTTGAAAGCATTTTTATTGTTATGAGACATACAAGTAGGAAACAGGATGAAGTTGGAGCCATCTGTGGGCCAGCATTTTCATTTGATCAACTGACTTTATCTCGTTGACATCATTATGCTGTACGAATGTGTTTCATACTCTAGTCATCTCTCTCTCTCTCTCGTCTCTCTCTCTCTCTCGTCTCTTTCTCTCTCTCGTCTCTTTCTCTCTCTCGTCTCTTTCTCTCTCGTCTCTTTCTCTCTCGTCTCTTTCTCTCTCGTGTCTTTCTCTCTCTCTCGTGTCTTTCTCTCTCGTCTCTTTCTCTCTCGTCTCTTTCTCTCTCGTCTCTTTGTCTCTCTCCCTCCCTCCTTAACCCCTGCTCCTCATTCTCCCTCCCTCGCTCTCCCCCCACGATGTAATTTAAACTACCAAGCAAGCAAAAAAACCGATTTACAGATTAAAGGCAAACAGTTTGCGCCTGGCCTAGGATAAACCCTTGCAACAAGTAAACAATCTGTGAACCTTCCACCACTGTGCCTCTGAATGAACAAATACACAACCTACACCACTCCCACAAACCGTCAGCTTCCACTTCCCTCACTAATACCAGACAGCTTACAAGCTGGGTAACTTATACAGCTACTCCACCTACACACACTCACCCCAGGTACACGACCCTGCAATACCCACATGTAAATATTTGTACTCTTCTGCAGGTGCGTGGATTCTGTGGGCGCCCACAGCACCACACCCGCCTGATACACCCTCTCCGACAGGGTAAACTCGCACTCCACACTTACTCCACATACACACACTCCACACATAATTCCCCACCCCCACACACACGCACACAGAACTGTGACTCGACCCTTGCAACCACAACTAGGTGAGTGCAACAGAGTACACACACAATTTAGCAAACCTCAGAATAACATTCCGACATCTCAATAAGCAATCGTTCAGGACCCTGTACACTGTGTACATCAGCCCTATATTGGAGTATGCAGCTCAAGTTTGGAACCCCACACTTAGCCAAGCACGTAAGGAAATTAGAGAAGGTTTCCAGGTTTGCAACAAGACTTGTCGTGGAGCTAAGGGGCATGCCCTACGAGGAGAGATTATGGGAAATCGACCTGACGACTCTGGAAGACAAGGGAGATATGGGGTATATGATAACATATAAAATACTGAGAGGAATTTACAGGGTAGACAGTCAGGATGTTTCAGAGACGGGACACAGCAAGAGGGGGTCACAATTGGAATTTGAAGACTCTGTTGAATCACAAGTATGTTAGGAAGTATTTCTTCAGTCAAAGTTTTCAGGAAGTGGAATAGTCTGGGAAGTGATGTAGTGGAGGCAGGAAAGGGTTTCGGGGGTCTACGCCCCCGCAGTTCGGTCTGAGACCAGGCGTATTGGTGGATCAGGGTCACATTAACCGGGCTGTTACTGCTGGCCACACGCAAACTGACGTACGAACCACAATCCGACTGGTCAGGTATTGACTCCAGGTGACTGTGCAGTGCCTTCTTGAAGTCAGCCAGGGGTCTAGTGGTAGTCCCCCTTGTGTATGCTGGGATGCAGTTGAACAGTCTTGGGCCCCTGACACTTATTGTATTGTCTGTGTGTACCCGTGTCGCTGTTGCTTTTCATTGGGGGAATGCTGCATCTCCTGCGAGTCTTTTGCTTTCATAGGAAGTAATTTTTGTGTGCAAGTTTGGTACCAATCCTTATAGAATTTTCCAAGTGTATATTATCATGTATCTTTCTCGCCTGCATTCCAAGGAATACAAATCAATGGACTTCAACCGTTCCCAGCATTTAATTGCTTTTCGTACTTGTGTGTGCCGTGAAAGTTCTTTGTACACTCTCTAGGTCAACAATTTCGTCTCCTATGAAGGGAGTAGTTAGTATACAGCAGTATTCCAGCCTAGAGAGGAGAATCGATTTGAAGAGAATCATCATGGGCTTGGCATCCCTAGTTATGAAGGTTCTCCTTATCCATCCTCGTTGTCCATTCCTCAAGATTTCCATATCTGAGTAGCTGAAATTTCTCTTCACTGAAGTTCATATTGTATTGAGTGGCCCAATTGAAGATTTGGTTTTTGTCCGCTTGGAATCTTGCGGTGTCTTCGATGGAAGACATAATAACAATTCAGGTGTCATCTGCAAAGGAAGACACGAAGCTATGGCTTACATTTCTGTCTATCTCAGATATGAGGATAAGGAATAGGATGGGAGCGAGTACTGTGCCTTGTGGAACAAGAGCTTTTCACTGTAGCTGCCTCAGGCAGCTACAGTGAAGTTATAGATCCATCTACCAATATGAAAAGTTGGTAGATGGATTTATAACTCCCTAACAAATAGAACACAAAGAGTAATAGTAAACAGTAAAGTCTGAGGCAGCTACGGAGAAAACCTCTGTTCCACAAGGCACATAACTTTAAGAGGATGTATGATAAAGCTCGTGGAGCAGGAAGAGTGACCTAGTAGCGACCAGTGAAGAGGCGGGGTTATGAGCTGTGACTCGACCCCTGCGACCACAGTTAGGTGAGTGCAACTACGTGAGGACGGACACACACACACACACACACACACACACACACACACACACACACACACACACACACACACACACATACACACACACATACATACACACACACACACACACACACACACACACGTACACACACACACGTACACACACACACGTACACACACACACACACACACACACACACACACACACACACACACACGTACACACACACACACACACACACACACACACACACACACACACACACACACACACACACACACACACACACACACACAGATGGGACACAGCAGCCAGGGGTCACAGTTGGAAACTGAGGATTCGGATGAACCACAGGGATGTTAAGAAGTATTTCTTCAGTCACAGAGATATCAGGAAGTGGAATTGCCTGGGTAGTGATGTAGTGGAGGCAGGTTCCATACATAGCTTTAAGAAGTATGATAAAGCTCAGGGAGCGGGAAGAGTGACCGGGTAGCGGCCAGTTGAAGAGGTGGGGCCAGGAGCTGTGAATCGACCTCCGCAACTAAAACTAGGTGAGTACGTACACACACCAAGCGCGCGCCCACACTGAAACAACACACCTGAAAAACTACTCACATTCCACACACTTTATGCAACGCCTATTAACACTTCACTTCATATTCCACTTACCTACAACATTCGTCTTTCATTCCCCTTTTTCCATGTATCCATTTGCCTGCACACCCCTGGTTTTCACCTTGCAGAAATACCTCGCGATACATTTATGTTGAATGGAGAACCGTAAAGAAATTTAATGCACCAGTAAACTAAGAGGCGGGGAACACCTTTATTGATGCAGAAATTCCTGTAAGCTCTTAGATATTTAAGGATTACCTCATTTCAGAATATTCTGAACCTCTGCCTGTTGACCAGCTTCACGTTCTTACTGGCATACACAAGTTTAGGAGAGTTCACAGCAACTGTAAACAACTGGATTGACTCATATCTCCTGAAAAGGTGCAAGAGCGACCCCAACTGAATAAGAGATGGTATGGCGTTACTGCCCACGAGTCACGCTCGCTGCTCTGTGCCTTAACTGATACTGATTGGAACATGTTAAGAAACAGTGCTCGAAAGAAGCCATATGTTGAATATTCTCTGGAATCCTCTTCTCAAGGAACTGTCTGTAACAGTCTGGTATTCAGAGTGCGAAGAAGGGTCCCCAGCACTTTCTGAGAGGCATCCAGCCAAGAGTGCTACTCCAAGGACTGCTAATCCTACTTGATACCTGTCGTGTAACTTATACCAGCTCGAAGAATGTAAGCAAGCGGAGGGCGTTAATCATATGACCTAAAGCTCCTGTGGCAGGTAGTCATATGGATAAGGCCCTCGTCAGGAAATAATTGTCCTGTTTCGTGACAAATCTTACATAACCTAACCTAGTGGCAGTTTGAACAGCACTATAACTGTCCATTTCAGAAGTAAACTGCTTTGTGTTTCCTTAATGATTCTCGGCATGAAAGTTTAAACATTTCACTAACCAACCTAATTGAAGCTAGGATAAATAAGCAAGGCTGCAAGAAGCTGACTATCAGTGAAATTACTGTGATCAAAAAATATTGTTCTACACACGTCTCTGGAGGCATATTTAGAACACACTCCTTTATGAATAGACCGAATTACCCCACACTCTTCGATGTGAATATACTGAATTAACCCACACTGTCCAATGAATATATTTCGTGATAAATGGAACTCTTCAATACTTGTCCAACCTTTGGACTAAAACCTACTTACATTAGTGGATAGTTCCACTAATGTAAGTAGGTTTTAGCTTGGACTAGCCTGTCTACAGTATATAAGCCACTTCTCCTGCCATGTGCTGTACTTTCTACAAGAGTGATAGACTGAACACATTGATTCCAGGCTGAGGGACTGATTACCTCAAACTCCTCTTCTCCTTATCCCTCTCTGCTTTGTATTGGACTGAAAAAACCAGTGTGTGGCGAAACGTTTCCTTAATAAAGATTCCCGTATGTTGCGTAAGTGTCTCAATCTTCAATGAATATATTGAATTACCACCCTCAATACACACATAAGAGCGCATTCCAAATTAACTAGCACTGTAAGTGCCTTCAAATATATAGTTTAGAATATCAGAAATCCTTGGAAAAAAACTGTCCGACCATCTGCTCTTTGCTAAAGCTAACGAAATGTAATCTTGTGTTTTCATGGACCACACACTCCAAGTACTAAAAAAAATCCCTTCCAAAATTGTCAGGATATTTTTCCTTTCCAAATGTTGAAAATAATGGTACTGAGATGGCGACTGGCAGCATTACAGAAGTAGGCTCTCCTAGAAACATATCAAAGACAACTCTAGTGATGACATCTCTTATCAGACTCCAATTTCCCACAGTTGGACCATTCGTCCTTCGTGACGCGTATTTGAATTCTGACAAAATAAATAAGGACATCAGTCCAAGAGTCACAAATGCCTTAGAAATTATCGTAATGAGGGACTTTAATGCCAAGCATATGGGTATACGAGATAACACTAACACAAATGGAAGGGTATTTCTTCGATACCTTGCTCCAAACATCAGCACCTTCAGGAAGGTAGGCTCGACTAAGTCGTAGGACAGGGACTCGTTAACACTGCTGTTTCTGGATCTATTGTGTTTGAAGTGGCCGGTGACCGATTTGCCTTCCCTAGTACAAACCCAATTAGACGTATTTCGGTCGCTGCGTGATCCGATAAAGGTTTCCTTGTATTCCATATCTCCAGATTCCATGCACGCGTTGGAAGTTGTGCAGAGTGCGGCATAAGTCGATAATGTATTTAGATATTATCTTTAAAAAATAGAATGGAATTAAAACAGACATTTATAAGTCATCATAAGAAAAACTAATATCTAAATTTAATTATAAATGATAAATTAGTGTAACACAGAGCAAAATATAACTCAAAATGTTTAAATAAACTGAAAAGACCAATATCCTAAAATACAAAATCACATTAAGCTTGTAGCCGCTGAGAAGTTGTATTCTTCGGTGTGCCGAAGTGGCACCTTTAAGGAAGTGCCTGATTTTTTATTGCATTATTGTACTTTTCTCCTAGTATTCTATTTTATTTCGTTCATATCTCGCCTTCAAATTTCCACCAGAAGCACTGTAATGAGTAATAAATTCAAAGAACAATTGGCACGTTCACGTCCCCTATGAAAGAAACTCTTGAAACCATTTGTCCCTCTCAGAAATGGCTCGAACAACGTTCACAATCCTCAATGGCGGAGCTTCAAATATTTAAAAAAGGTTCCAAAAAAATCGACTACGGCAGAGAGTGAAATTCAGTGACTCACGAAATCGTAATGACACAATTACAAACAAACCATACCACGGGCGGGGATAGAACTTATATTTCCGTTAAAACATGTTAAATATAATTTAGTTTTCTTAACTGATGGTTGATGAACCAGGATGACATCTATCAAGTTACGTGTACCTGCTGGCATATTATTTTTTTGTAAAATAGTATGAAAAATTTGGAATTGCTGGATTTTGTGCCTTAACTGTAGAATTACTTAAATGAGCGGCTTCAAACTTTTACGATTTTTTTTTTAGTGAATGCTGAGGGTGCAGTTATTGAATTAAGTGATATCTTTTGTTCAGTAACTAAAGAGTGCTTCTTCCAAATGCATTCATAATTTTATTGCCAACATTGTATATGGAGAATGATAACTTATATGACTGGCGTGAGTAAGTGCAAATTTGAAATTTTACTGAAGTAGCATAAAAAAAAAGTCTTGAAATCGTTGGAATCAAATAAATTATTCTGAAATGCTTCAAACCGTTATCATTGGCGAGTTTTACTAGAATACAGCACGAGATGTGAAAGTTTCAAATTGCCAAATTTATTACGGTAATACATAAATAACCCGCACAAAGGAGTGTCCGGGATATTTGTAAATTCATCCAGTCACGGTATTGTGGCTTTGTATTATTTATCAAGGTAACTGTTTCCCAAGTAATTAGGTCAGGAAACAGGACAAGCGTTTCCTGACGTGGGTCTTAGTCATATGATGACCCGCAGCTGGAGCTTTTGGTCATCTGACGGAGGCCATTCGCTGGCTTACCGACCCACCCCTTCAAAAATTAGGCTTTGTTTCCCAAGTAATAACTACAGATTGCCTCTTATGATCAGGTTCAACCAGAACATAACAGAAAATATTTTCTTTTTTAATTTTGGAATGTCTTCCAATTTTTCTTTTAGATAATTTCGCGAAATTGTGTTTTTAAATAATCGTAATCGAATATTTTTTAGAGGACCGTAGAGAACCTTAAATAGAATGTAAAATGAGAAAATAAACGTGAAATAAATAGCATCACATATTATGTTGTTTTTAAGGTTAAGGAAGAGAAAGATTCGTAACTATTTTTCGTAACATTCTCAGCAGCATTTTCGCTTCCTTTCTCACAAATTACTCGAGAACGCCTTATTTGATCGGTTTCAAATTTCCAACGATTGTGTAATATATCTTGGCATGATTCATGTGAGTATTTGCATGTGGGGGTGTTCTATGCTCAGTGCCACATAGACCATTCCCAAATCTTACCTGAGAGGTGGACACAGCCTCCTCTGATCGCCTTCATTTTTTCATCTCCGGTGTATCTTACTTAGGTTGGAATCTTTAATTATTTAAATTATATTGTCACACTTATAATCTGCTAAATGGCAGAAAAATAGTTTACTTAATTGCATTACTTGCTCTTGATCCAAGAAATTGGACTTAACCGCCTCTTTTTTGAGTCGAATTTAAACGCCGCCTATGCCATAGACGCTATATGACACATTCGTGTTTAGCGCTTTCCTCTGAATAAAGTATGACAATTATGAACGGCATCATTTTTCTATAGCTGAAGCTTCGTATAAAATGAATCCAGCGTGATTACCTTCATGATAGATCTCTAAGTGTAGTTCTCAATGGAACGGAATCAGCAAGATATTCCAATAGAGGCAAGTGTTCCACAAGGAAGCGTGCTGGGACCATTGTTATGGAGTGTCTACTTCAACGACCTACATCTCATCCCAGAATCACATGCATATGCAGACGACCTTACACTGACATTCACTTATCCAAGAGAAGAAATGCCAGCAGCTTTAAGCTACATCAATCACCAGCTTAGAGCTATATCAGCTTGGGGAAATAGATGGCAAGTAACATTTGCACCTGAGAAAACGCAAATGATAATGGTCTCTAGGCACCATGATGGTAATGCTGGTGCAGTAGTAAGGATGAATGGGAGGGTGTTGGCACCTGGAGAAGAAGTTGATATCCTTGGGGTGAAATTTGACTCCAAACTAACCATGGAAAACCATGTAAATCTTGCAAACACGGCAGCCAGGAAGCTTACAGCACTTCGCCGTATCTCGCATCTGCTTGACAGTAAGGGTTGCAAGATTCTGTACGAGGCACAAGTACGCTCACACTTTGAGTATGCTCCACTTTCTTGGTTTGCCTGTCCCCCGTCTCATCTGCGACTGCTTGCCAGAGTAGAGAACAGAGCAAGACGTCTCATCTCTAGCCTGGGCCCATCCTGGATAGATCTGTCATTTCGGCAGAGCCTTCAACACAGGAGGGATGTGGGTGGCCTTACTGTTAGGTACAAGGCCAATATTGTCAAAGTACCACACTTGGATCCACTTCGAGGACAGCGTGAAACAAGCTTTTATGCCACAAGACGGGCAGAAAGCAGCAAATTCACTCTGGCTGTACCCTTCTTCAGTACATCAGTCCATCTGAGATCATATATACCCAGGATGACTCGAGTATGGAACACATTCGTACAGCATAATGATGTCAACGAGATAGTTAGTTGATCAAATGAAAATGCTGGCCCACAGGTGGCTCCTACTTCATCCTGTTCGCTATTTGTATGTCTCATAACAATAAAATGCATTCAAATGAGCTGATGTAGGTAACAGCTCGTAGCTTGCCAATAAAGCTAGGAATCCTTAACCTGTAAATAGCTTGCCAATAAAGCTAGGGATCCTTAACCTAACCTTATCAAACCCTGTGTTAAGAAAAAAAAAAAAAAAAAGTTGGGTTAATTAAGGCGGCTGTATAGGACAGAAAATTAATTGGACTTTGAGCCTTAACCGAAACATGCATCCGCTGGTCAACTTGAAACTTTTAGTGCTGATGTGTTTCCTCGATGAGAACAATCTCTTGATCTTAGGTTGTGTATGTTACCGTGACCAGTTTTATCAGTCAATTTGTTTTCTGTGAAATAACTGAAGAATGTCTTTTTTGATCAGAAATAAGTCAGAGAATGACTTTATTTAGTCATCCCAAGTTAAATTAATGTTATTTTTATGTACCTGTAAAATCTGTATGTCCACAAAACCTCCCTGGAATATTTGTGTGCTATGTGCATAAAAATATCTTTCTTAATAGCTGGTCACTCTTACTCTGATCAAAAAAAAAATGGATTGATTCTAACTTGAGTAGATCTAAATTCGCTTTGTTGCAAGAAATTCTAATTGAAATACTGCTTTTCATGAAATAATTTATGAGTGCTGCATCTCTGCTCATAACATGATCATACAACTTATGAATGACTTCAAGTTTAATGTACTTGTGTATTTTAGGATATTCGTCTTTCTGAAACGCTTGCATTAGATTTCGAGCATATATGTCCAATTATAAATTCATATTTTTTTGCGAAATTTGCATTAGTTTCTACATGATTTATGAAAGTCTCTTGAAAAATAATATTTAACTGCATTGTCAGTTTATACCACGTTCTGTACTATTCCAATCGCGTGCATTGAGGCACAAAGGACGAGAAGTATGGAATACGGGAATACCTTCTGTCACGTACACAAGTATAGATATGGTCCGCACACCTTGCCGTAATGCGATAACCACTGAGGAACACAAAAAACAGCAGAAAACAAATTAATATATTTCCTAAAACAAAAATAAGTTGGCATTTACAACATATATAGCCTATGTACAGTATTTACAGCTAAGTATGATGAGGCAAATGCCAGCATAAAATATGGTGAACCTTGACGACCATCAGGGAAGGCAAGTTTACCAAAGTTCTATGATTATACCATAACGCTTCACAGCCTTGGCGGGATTACTTGTGACTGGTTGAACCAATGTACTGGTATAACGATGGGGGCCCCCTCCTTGTTAAACCCTTAGCACCTAGCTTGCTGGTAGAGAGGCATGCCTGTGGGTGTGTGACATATGCTGAATAAAATGTAATATACTCGTAGCATGTCGCATCTTCTTCGGATCGCGTAACGACCAAAATACATCTAGTACTTTAAGAATCAGATGGACGAGCACTCAGTGTATTTGATTTAAGTAATTTATGTACATGGCTTGGCCATTTTTCAATTGAACTGGATTTTATTTCATGAACTACTTCACGTAAACCAGTAAAGTATTGTCCTCATAGAAGAATAAATAGTGCTAATAGAAACTTTATAATCTATTGCAATTTATCTATTCATAATACACATGCATTTAAGATTGTGTACATCAGTGAATCTTTTCACCCATTTTCTATGTTGGTAGTGTTACCAGAGAGGAGTATAGTGCCAGGAGTGAGAGTTCGACTATAATATAATATTTTGAGCTATCTACACTGAATTAGAGGTACCGAGGCCGGAGATGGTTCGCGTTATCTGCACGGAATTCACTTAATGTAATAATTTAGATTGTAGCTGGCAAACACATTTAATGCAGTAAATTCTTTCTGGCTAAAACTTTAACCCGTAAGTGTCTTATCAAGTACTTATTAAAGTTGACTCGTCTATGTAACCTTGAATTAATAAAGATTTGACTGCAGTAAGAGTATTTCACTTTGTTCAGTACATACTGAGACTGATTTCAATATAGAACAAAATATACTGTTTACGGAAGTCGTAGACTAAATACTGCTTATTAATTGGCTTCCTAATGAGGCACGTTGCTCTTGCCTATTCATTACATTTAATTATCTAATTTTCTCACCTCACAGCTACCTGTATCTCATTAATAACAAAATGTTGTCATGGTAAAACAAATGCACTGTAAATTTTAATTTATTTTTCTTCTACCAATTCTAAATAATTCGTTTTTCATTTCTCTAACTATAGACTGTCTCTAATTTGATAAGATTAGTTTACTTTAAAAGAATTTTTTTTTCTCTTCTACCCGTTTCTCAATTTCATTATTTTGCTATGTTACCATAGCTTTCGATTGTTCTTTGTAAAGTTTTAAAAAGTTTCTTTCATAGGCTTTTTTTTCGACTGTCCACATCATCAAATTCTCTGTCAATCGCCTGTTAGCAAAGCTTAGGCACTTTCTTTTGTCCATTAAATTTATCTTGCAATTTCGCCTGAACCTTTCTTCTTCATTATCATTTCGAGAACGTCATTATTTACATTATTAGCTTTCCTGTTTGCCATGACTTGCCTGCACTTTTTATATTTGCCTTGACTTTACTATCGCTTCATATCTGAGTCTTTATCAAACAACAGTATTCAGACAATTCTCATTCATTGTAGCTAGGTCAGAGCCTATCACCGCTCTCTCTCTCTCTCCCTCTCTCCCTCCCTCTCTCTCTCTTTTTTTTTTACACAGGGTTTGACAAGGTTAAGGATCCCTAGTTTTATTCACAAGCTATTTACAGGTTAAGAATTCATAACTTTATTGACAAGCTAAGAGCTGTTACCTACATCAGCTCATTTGAAAGCATTTTTATTGTTATGAGACATACAAGTAGGGAACAGCATGAAGTTAGAGCCATCTGTGGGCCAGTATTTTCATTTGATCAACTGACGTTATCTCGTTGACATCATTATGCTGTACGAATGTGTTCCATACTCGAGTCATCCTGGGTATATATGATCTCAGATGGAGTGATGTTCTGGAGAAGGGTACAGCCAGAGTGAAGTTGCTGCTTTCTGCTCTCTCCCCCTCTCTCTCTCCCTCTCTCTCTCTCCCTCTCTCTCTCTCCCTCTCTCTCTCTCCCTCTCTCTCTCTCCCTCTCTCTCTCTCCCTCTCTCTCTCTCCCTCTCTCTCTCTCCCTCTCTCCCTCTCCCTCTCTCCCTCCCCCTCTCTCCCTCCCCCTCTCTCCCTCCCCCTCTCTCCCTCCCCCTCTCTCCCTCCCCCTCTCTCTCCCTCTCTCTCCCTCTCCCTCTCTCCCACCCCCTCTTTCCCTCCCCCTCTCCCTGTTTGTACTCGCCTATTTGTCGTTGCAGGGGTAGATTCATAGTTCCTGTTCACTGACTAATCGCTATTAGCTTCTTTCTCTCCCTGTTCCATGAGCTTTATCAAACCTCGTCTTAAAATTATTTATGGTTCCTGCCTCCGCTACTTCATTTACCAGATTATTCCACTTCCTGAAGAAATACTTCCTAACATCCTTTTTTTTTTACACAGGTTTTGTCAAGGTTAAGGATCCCTAGGTTTATTGACAAGCTATTTACAGGTTAAGGATTCCTAACTTTGTTGGCAAGCTAAGAGCTGTTACCTACATCAGCTCATTTGAAAGCATTTTTGTTATGAGACATACAAGTAGGGAACAGGATGAAGTTGGAGCCATCTGTGGGCCAGCATTTTCATTTGATCAACTGACTTTATCTCGTTGACATCATTATGCTGTACGAATGTGTTCCATACTAGAGTCATCCTGGGTATGTATGATCTCAGATGCACTGATGTTCTGGAGAAGGGTACAGCCAGAGTGAAGTTGTTGCTTTCTGCCCGTCTTGTGGCATAAAAGCTTGTTTCATGCTGTTCTCGAAGTGGATCCAAGTGTGGTATTTTGACAATATTGGCCTTGTACATCAGTCTCATCAGTCTTTTCAACTTCCAACTGTGACCCCTTGTTTCTGTCTCTTATCTCTGGTACATTGTGTCTGTCCCCCTTGTCAGTTCCAAGCAGTATTTTGTATGTCGTAATCATGTCTTCCCTAAAGCTCCTGTTCTCTAGTGTCGTCAGGCCGATTTCACTTAACCTTTCTTTGTAGGACATTTCCCTTAGCTGTGGAACTAGTCTTGTTGCAAACCTTTGCACTTTCTCTAATTTCTTTACATGCTTGACCAAGTGTGGGTTCCAAACTGGTGCTGCATACCCCAGTATGGGCCTGACGTACACGGTGTACTACATTTGCCGTCTTCCATAGTTTAGGCAATTGCCCAGTTTCAATGGATATGTTGAAAATTGATATTAGTGGCGCGCACAGCATCTCTGCTCCCTCTCTATGGACCCATGGAAAGATGTCCGGTTCAACTCGCCTTTGAGGTATCAAGTTCACTTAGCAGCTTCTTCACCTCTTACTCGATTGTGTGTGTTTCATCCAGCACTTGTTGGTGCATCCATTGTCGGTGTACCCTCCTAATCTGTCTTCCCGGAGTCCTTCCTGTGTGTGTGTGTGTGTGTGTACTCTCCTAGTTGTACTCACCTAGTTGTACTCACCTAGTTGAGGTTGCGGGGGTCGAGTCCGAGCTCCTGGCCCCGCCTCTTCACTGATCGCTACTAGGTCACTCTCCCTGAGCCGTGAGCTTTATCATACCTCTGCTTAAAGCTATGTATGGATCCTGCCTCCACTACATCGCTTCCCAAACTATTCCACTTACTGACTACTCTGTGGCTGAAGAAATACTTCCTAACATCCCTGTGATTCATCTGTGTCTTCAGCTTCCAATTGTGTCCCCTTGTTACTGTGTCCAATCTCTGGAACATCCTGTCTTTGTCCACCTTGTCAATTCCTCTCAGCATTTTGTATGTCGTTATCATGTCCCCCCTATCTCTCCTGTCCTCCAGTGTCGTCAGGTTGATTTCCCTTAACCTCTCCTCGTAGGACATACCTCTTAGCTCTGGGACTAGTCTTGTTGCAAACTTTGCACTTTCTCTAGTTTCTTCACGTGCTTGGCTAGGTGTGGGTTCCAAACTGGTGCCGCATACTCCAATATGGGCCTAACGTACACGGTGTACAGGGTCCTGAATGATTCCTTATTAAGATGTCGGAATGCTGTTCTGAGGTTTGCTAGGCGCCCATATGCTGCAGCAGTTATTTGGTTGATGTGCGCTTCAGGAGATGTGCCTGGTGTTATACTCACCCCAAGATCTTTTTCCTTGAGTGAGGTTTGTAGTCTCTGACCCCCTAGACTGTACTCCGTCTGCGGCCTTCTTTGCCCTTCCCCAATCTTCATGACTTTGCACTTGGTGTGTGTGTGTGTGTGTGTGTGTGTGTGTGTGTGTGTGTGTGTGATCTCGTTATCCTTATTCTCTTCCTCTTCATATGATTCTACTAACATACTTGAGCTTTCCAGTGGAGAAATAAAAAAATCCAACAATTTCAAATATAAACCTAGAAAACCCACGTCTACAATAGCTTGGTGTACACAGTTGGGCCTCTCTTGACAACAACCATAACACTACCCAGGTCTAAGACGCACCTGGGCCGCTGAGACTAAACACTCTCACCGAAATTAAATAGCTTTGCATTATAAAAAATATGCTTGGTGCACAGAAGCGTTTTTCTGCTACTCGAGGCACAGAAGCGGCTGTCCGGCTGACGACATTACATGAATGAAAATTAATTTTTTATTGGATTATGTATTTTTTTTTTATTATGGAGCTCGAGTAAAAAGTTTAAATTCTTCCTAATTTTATATATATAAATCAATGTCTAATAACATTATTAACCTTCTCATGTTCAAATAATCAGAGGGAAAAATAAAGCTATGCTGCAGTGGATATATATTGGTTACAACATGCAGATCAGCTGGAAGGAAATAGACAAATGCAGTGTAATACGATCCTTTATTGACAACGTTTCTACCTCCCATATAAACCCTCTGTGTGGGTCGCGTTCAACTGAACTTGTGACTTTATCCATGTAGTTCACCTGCAGAATATTGCAAAAATACTAGAACACAGAATATTTTACTTCGAGAGTGAATAAAAAGAGCTTGTTTCACGCATTACTTTATTTCTTGTGGATGGGGACTTCGGTCAGCTACACTTGTTGGTGCTTCTGGTTGCTCTGTGCTGCAGAGGCTCTGGAGAGAATGCCTTGGTGCTGGTAAAAGAATGGCTAACTCAAAGGTCACAATAATTAAAATTTAGAAGAACCTAGTACACCATCTAAGAGACTCGCGTAAGTAATTTAGATCACACTAGCTATAATCAAAGAGATCCTAATAAATAAAGCTTGTGATCTCAGTAAATCACAACCTTGGCATAAGAGATTATAAATCTAACTTTATGTGAGAGTATAACAATAAAGATAATGCATTAAAGGACTCAGGTTTTAGTTTTGTTGATTATAATGAACTTAGGGAACACCTCTCTAGGAATGTCTGGGGTTATCTGGCAAGCGATTCTTCGGGCAAAGATATTTAATGGTAATAAAGGGAACTGCTAATATCACATTTTTCTGACTAATATGCAGTGTTCCCAAACCAAACATATTTACGAGAGGAAAAAATGTTTCACTTGAAGATGATCTCGAATAAAAGAATAAGTAACAAAAATATATCTTGGAAGAGAAAAGAAACTGCAGATTCATCAGAAAAGATAGACTTCTAGGGGACTGATATATTTGGATTATAAGAGAGGTGAAGAAAGGGATAAGGATATCAAAAATAACTATGAAATTAAAATGGACAGTGAATCCATGGCAAATCTCAAAGCATTCTTTGAGGCGCACAAGACAAAAATCAGAGGAAAAAAATAGCCCATTTACACTTGAATTCCCCTCAAGGAAGGTTCCTTGATGTTGGTGAGGGGCTCTTGATTTAGGGAATTGAATCTGTGCTCCAGTTCCCCGAATTTAGCCTTAATGCCTTCCACATCCCCCCCCCCCCAGGCGCTGTATAATCCTCCGGGTTTAGCGCTTCCCTCTTGATTATAATAATAATAATAATAATAATAATAATACACTTAAATTTAGACAGATTACTGATAACGAGCCAGAAATGTATTTTCTTTAAGTTATTTCCTTTCTGAAATAACTGTTAGAAATAATATAGACGTCCTGGTTAAAAAATAGGTAGACTGAAAGTAAGTCTTCAACCCCTGATGAAATATTTTCAAGGGTAACTAATGTGTGCAAGAAGGAATTTAGCGAGCCGCTAACTTATCTGTTTAGTATAATCATTCCAGAGATGTCAAAGGTGGTTAATTCCCCGTCTTCAAATTAGTTACAAGTCCGTTTCACCAATTTATCATCTATTAAGCCTGATTTCAAGAGTATGCAAGTTATTAAAATCATCTAGTTGGTTTAATAAGAATTCAGGTTGATGAGCATAATTTGTTCAAATAGTCTCCTAACGGATTCACAAAGGACCGTTGTTGACTGAAAATTATGCAGAACTGATTCAGTAAACATTTGAGGTAGAAGACTGTGATAAAGAACGAGATGTTCATTATTTTATTTTCAGCAAGGATGGTAATAGGAAAAAATATCTGAATGATTGAAGCATGGCTAATGTATAGGAAGCAGAGAGAGCAAGTAAAAGAGTTGAAATCAGATTTTGGAGTTCCATAAGGGTAAGTTTTGGGACCCTTGATGTTCATAACATACATTGGGACTGAAAATAGCCCTCACACTTGGAAACTACTTGATGTAGATCTTGATTATACAGATTGTAAAAAAGACTTGAGAGTTATGGGAAGCAAAAATCTAGAAGCATATGAGTAAAAAAAAAAATGTTGTACTGATTTATATATCAAAACCTTGATTATGCAGCTCACTTCTGGTCTTTTTACCACAGAATATATAAAAGTGCATTGCAGAACATACTGAGAAAGACGACAAAATTAATGCAATGTGTAAGGGATCTTACATGTGAAGACATATAGAGAGCTCTGACACTGTATTCTTTACAAATGAAACTGCATTATTTTCTAGTAGAAATGTATAAATACGAGATATAAACAGGGTTCTGAATATATTCAGCCATGAAAGAACTTCAAATAATGAATTCAATTTAGATGAAGAATATGGGAATGAACTAGTAAGGCAATAGGGATGCCGATGAGTGGAGAAGTCTGCCAAGGAGGGTCACTGAAGTTGTTAGTGTCTTACTTTGCCATTACCCTCATTGTAACTGAAGCTGGAGCCTTTAAGTAGCTTTGGAAAAGGTTGAATAAAATGTGAGGAGTTGGTGATTAGGATACGTGTGAAGGTGTCAGATGAGCGTAGGCTGCTGCAGTAAAGGAGCATTGTGTATGTATGTATATATATATATATATATATATATATATATATATATATATATATATATTATTTTTTTTTATTATTATCACACTGGCCGATTCCCACCAAGGCAGGGTGGCCCGAAAAAGAAAAACTTTCACCATCATTCACTCCATCACTGTCTTGCCAGAAGGGTACTTTACACTACAGTTTTTAAACTGCAACATTAACACCCCTCCTTCAGAGTGCAGGCACTGTACTTCCCATCTCCAGGACTCAAGTCCGGCCTGCCGGTTTCCCTGAATCCCTTCATAAATGTTACTTTGCTCACACTCCAACAGCACGTCAAGTATTAAAAACCATTTGTCTCCATTCACTCCTATCAAACACGCTCACGCATGCCTGCTGGAAGTCCAAGCCCCTCGCACACAAAACCTCCTTTACCCCCTCCCTCCAACCCTTCCTAGGCCGACCCCTACCCCGCCTTCCTTCCACTACAGACTGATACACTCTTGAAGTCATTCTGTTTCGCTCCATTCTCTCTACATGTCCGAACCACCTCAACAACCCTTCCTCAGCCCTCTGGACAACAGTTTTGGTAATCCCGCACCTCCTCCTAACTTCCAAACTACGAATTCTCTGCATTATATTCACACCACACATTGCCCTCAGACATGACATCTCCACTGCCTCCAGCCTTCTCCTCGCTGCAACATTCATCACCCACGCTTCACACCCATATAAGAGCGTTGGTAAAACTATACTCTCATACATTCCCCTCTTTGCCTCCAAGGACAAAGTTCTTTGTCTCCACAGACTCCTAAGTGCACCACTCACTCTTTTTCCCTCATCAATTCTATGATTCACCTCATCTTTCATAGACCCATCCGCTGACACGTCCACTCCCAAATATCTGAATACGTTCACCTCCTCCATACTCTCTCCCTCCAATCTGATATTCAATCTTTCATCACCTAATCTTTTTGTTATCCTCATAACCTTACTCTTTCCTGTATTCACCTTTAATTTTCTTCTTTTGCACACCCTACCAAATTCATCCACCAATCTCTGCAGCTTCTCTTCAGAATCTCCCAAGAGCACAGTGTCATCAGCAAAGAGCAGCTGTGACAACTCCCACTTTGTGTGTGATTCTTTATCTTTTAACTCCACGCCTCTTGCCAAGACCCTCGCATTTACTTCTCTTACAACCCCATCTATAAATATATTAAACAACCACGGTGACATCACACATCCTTGTCTAAGGCCTACTTTTACTGGGAAAAAATTTCCCTCTTTCCTACATACTCTAACTTGAGCCTCACTATCCTCGTAAAAACTCTTCACTGCTTTCAGTAACCTACCTCCTACACCATACACTTGCAACATCTGCCACATTGCCCCCCTATCCACCCTGTCATACGCCTTTTCCAAATCCATAAATGCCACAAAGACCTCTCTAGCCTTATCTAAATACTGTTCACTTATATGTTTCACTGTAAACACCTGGTCCACACACCCCCTACCTTTCCTAAAGCCTCCTTGTTCATCTGCTATCCTATTCTCCGTCTTACTCTTAATTCTTTCAATTATAACTCTACCATACACTTTACCAGGTACACTCAACAGACTTATCCCCCTATAATTTTTGCACTCTCTTTTATCCCCTTTGCCTTTATACAAAGGAACTATGCATGCTCTCTGCCAATCCCTAGGTACCTTACCCTCTTCCATACATTTATTAAATAATTGCACCAACCACTCCAAAACTATATCCCCACCTGCTTTTAACATTTCTATCTTTATCCCATCAATCCCGGCTGCCTTACCCCCTTTCATTTTACCTACTGCCTCACGAACTTCCCCCACACTCACAACTGGCTCTTCCTCACTCCTACAAGATGTTATTCCTCCTTGCCCTATACACGAAATCACAGCTTCCCTATCTTCATCAACATTTAACAATTCCTCAAAATATTCCCTCCATCTTCCCAATACCTCTAACTCTCCATTTAATAACTCTCCTCTCCTATTTTTAACTGACAAATCCATTTGTTCTCTAGGCTTTCTTAACTTGTTAATCTCACTCCAAAACTTTTTCTTATTTTCAACAAAATTTGTTGATAACATCTCACCCACTCTCTCATTTGCTCTCTTTTTACATTGCTTCACCACTCTCTTAACCTCTCTCTTTTTCTCCATATACTCTTCCCTCCTTGCATCACTTCTACTTTGTAAAAACTTCTCATATGCTAACTTTTTCTCCCGTACTACTCTCTTTACATCATCATTCCACCAATCGCTCCTCTTCCCTCCTGCACCCACTTTCCTGTAACCACAAACTTCTGCTGAACACTCTAACACTACATTTTTAAACCTACCCCATACCTCTTCAACCCCATTGCCTATGCTCTCATTAGCCCATCTATCCTCCAATAGCTGTTTATATCTTACCCTAACTGCCTCCTCTTTTAGTTTATAAACCTTCACCTCTCTCTTCCCTGATGCTTCTATTCTCCTTGTATCCCATCTACCTTTTACTCTCAGTGTAGCTACAACTAGAAAGTGATCTGATATATCTGTGGCCCCTCTGTAAACATGTACATCCTGAAGTCTACTCAACAGTCTTTTATCTACCAATACATAATCCAACAAACTACTGTCATTTCGCCCTACATCATATCGTGTATACTTATTTATCCTCTTTTTCTTAAAATATGTATTACCTATAACTAAACCCCTTTCTATACAAAGTTCAATCAAAGGGCTCCCATTATCATTTACACCTGGCACCCCAAACTTACCTACCACACCCTCTCTAAAAGTTTCTCCTACTTTAGCATTCAGGTCCCCTACCACAATTACTCTCTCACTTGGTTCAAAGGCTCCTATACATTCACTTAACATCTCCCAAAATCTCTCTCTCTCCTCTGCATTCCTCTCTTCTCCAGGTGCATACACGCTTATTATGACCCACTTCTCGCATCCAACCTTTACTTTAATCCACATAATTCTTGAATTTACACATTCATATTCTCTTTTCTCCTTCCATAACTGATCATTTAACATTACTGCTACCCCTTCCTTTGCTCTAACTCTCTCAGATACTCCAGATTTAATCCCATTTATTTCCCCCCACTGAAACTCTCCTACCCACTTCAGCTTTGTTTCGCTTAGAGCCAGGACATCCAACTTCTTTTCATTCATAACATCAGCAATCATCTGTTTCTTGTCATCCGCACTACATCCACGCACATTTAAGCATCCCAGTTTTATAAAGTTTTTCTTCTTCTCTTTTTTAGTAAATGTATACAGGAGAAGGGGTTACTAGCCCATTGCTCATGGCATTTTAGTCGCCTCATACGACACGCATGGCTTACGGAGGAAAGATTCTTTTCCACTTCCCCATGGACAATAGAAGAAATAAAAAAGAACAAGAGCTATTTAGAAAAAGGAGAAAAACCTAGATGTATGTATATATATATATGCATGTGCGTGTCTGTGAAGTGTGACCAAAGTGTAAGTAGGAGTAGCAAGATATCCCTGTTATCTAGCGTGTTTATGAGACAGAAAAAAGAAACCAGCAATCCTACCATCATGCAAAACAGTTACAGGTTTTTGTTTCACAGTCATCTGGCAGGACGGTAGTACTTCCCTGGGTGGTTGCTGTCTACCAACCTACTACATAAATATATATATATATATATATATATATATATATATATATATATATATATATTGTGGAAAATTACATTTATCTGAATGTAACTCATTATGTACATAACAGTAAATGATAGCAAAGATAATTATTATTTATCAGTTACATAGACAAGTAGGAATTTGGGACACCTAGGTCGCAGAAATGTCCCCCTTCGATACCTACAACTGTCTTATCCACAAGTTGCTCTAGACCTATTAATTACAAATGAAAGATACATCACCAGGAATTCTGGTAAATATATAAATTTGTGGACTGTATATTAATAAAGGATTATATATATACACATATACATAACAGAAGGAGAATATCTTAAAATCACTCACCAATTTGACTGGAGATCAAGGTGTATCATACTCAGAAAACCTCACTAACTAAATTTATGAAAATACTGGCCAGAATTACAACACAAATCTAGATAGTTTATCTGAGGTTCCTGGAGTTGTCTTGTCCAGTCGTCTGATACCTCAAGTTATGCAGGAATGCACATCCAACAATTTCACCTCCTATTTGTGAGGTGTCAGCCCAATTTTAACTCTATAGCACGGAAAATTCTTCCGATTATTCACTAACGTTTGTGTCCAATTCAAACAACAATGGCGAGTCCCCTCTGCGCAGGCACAGGCTTCCCATTTTTTATAACAATATTTATTACCTATAGAATATTACACTAATTTACATATAAAATACTGTACTTCCGAAAAATACATACAGTATTTTCCACACACACACACATACACACACCACACACACACACACACACACACACACACACACACACACACACATATATATATATATATATATATATATATATATAAATATATATATTATTTTTGTCGTGCCGGATAGGCAGAAGTTGCGATCTTGGCTTAAATAGCATCGCTCATCTTGCCATATAGGACAAGCAAAAATTTGTGTATGCAATAATTTCGCCAAAATCATTCTGAACCTAACGAAAAAAAATATATTTCACTGTGTTTATTTAGTATTAAATTACTGTAAACAAATCTAAAATATATTTAGTTGGGTTAGACTAAAATAAGTTATTCTTGTTATAAAAAGGTTAGGTAAGTTTTCTAAGATTCTTTTGATGCAAAATTAAAAATTTTTACATTAACATTAACGAAAAAAATATATCTTTAAACGTATAAGAGAAAATTTTAGAAAGGGCTTAATTTTAAATGAGTTCTTGCTAATTGACCAGTTTTACATATTCGGCACGATATATATATATATTTATATATATATATATATATATATATATATATATATATATATATATATATATATATATATTTATTATTATTATTATTATTATTATTATTTAACAAGGCGGCCGTCTCCCACCAAGGCAGGGTGACCCAAAAGGAAAGAAAATCCCCAAAAAGAAAATACTTTCATCATTCAACACTTTCACCTCACATATAATCACATATACAACAGTTTAGAAGTATATACGTATAAAAATACACAGCATATCCCTCCAAACTGCCAATATCCCAAAACCCTCATTTAAGGTGCTGGCATTGTACTTCCCATTTCTAGTACTCAAGTCCGGCTATATAAATTAACCAGTTTCCCTGAATCACTTGGCTAAATATTACCCTGCTCACACTCCAACAGCTCGTCAGGTCCCAAATACCATTCGTCTCCATTTACTCCCATCTAACACGCTCACGCACGCTTGCTGGAAGTCCAAGCCCCTCGCTCACATAAGAACACAAAACATAGGAAAGGAGGAACACTGCAGCAGGCCTGTTGGCCCATACTAGGCAGGTCCTTTACAATTCATCCCACTAACAAAACATTTGCCAAACCCAATTTTCAATGCTACCCAAGAAATAAGCTCTGATGTGCAAGTCCCACTCAAATCCAACCCCTCTCACTCATGTATTTATCCAACCTAAATTTGAAACTACCAAAAGTCCCAGCCTCAATAACCCAACTAGGTAGACTGTTCCACTCATCAACTACCCTATTTCCAAACCAATAATTTCCTATCCCTTTCTTAATCTAAACTTATCTAATTTAAATCCATTACTGCGGGTTCTCTCTTGGAGAGATATCCTCAGGACCTTTTTAATATCTCCTTTATTAATACCTATCTTCCACTTATATACTTCGATCATGTCTCCCCTCATTCTTCGTTTAACAAGTGAATGTAATTTAAGAGTCTTCAATCTTTCTTCATAAGGTAGATTTCTAATGCTATGTATTAATTAAGTCAACCATACCCCCGGCCGGGATTGAACCCGCGCCGGGGGTATGGTTTATTTGCAATCGTGTCATTACGATTTCTTAAGTCATTAATTAAGTCATCCTACGCTGAATGTTTTCTAACGAATTTATGTCCATTCTGTAATGTGGAGACCAGAACTGAGCTGCATAATCTAGGTGAGGCCTTACTAATGATGTATAAAGCTGCAGTATTACCTCTGGACTTCTGTTGCTTACACTTCTTGATATAAATCCCAGTAATCTATTTGCCTTATTACGTACGCTTAGGCATTGCTGTCTTGGTTAAAGGTTGCTGCTTTCCATAACCCCCAAGTCCTTCTCGCAATCTGTATGGCTAAGTCCTACATTATTTAACGTGTAAGTGCTAGGGTTATGGACACTCCCGAGCTTCAGAACCTTGCATTTATCTACATTGAACTGCATCTGCCACTTTTCTGACGAAGAATAGTGTTTGTCTAAATCCTCCTGAAGTTTCCTAACATCTACGTTTGAATCAATTATTCTACCTATCTTTGTGTCATCGACGAATTTGCTCATATCACTAGTAATTCCCTCATCAAGATCATTGATATATATTATAAACAAAAACGGGCCCAAGACTGATCCCTGTGGAACCCCACTTGTTACAGATCCCCACTCGGATTTAACCCCATTTATGGACACTCTCTGCTTCCTGTCTGTGAGCCATGACTCGATCCACGAGAGCACTTTTCCCCCAATGCCATGAGCTGGCACTTTCTTTAACAGTCTTTGGTACGGAACTCTATCAAAGGCCTTACTAAAATCTAAGTAAATAATATCAAATTCTTTATCGTGGTCAACAGCCTCAAAAGCTTTACTGAAGAAAGTTAATAAATTAGTTAGACAAGACCGGCCTCTTGTGAATCCATGCTGAGTATCATTAATCAGGCTATGCTTATCCAGATGGCTTCTTATAATCTCAGCTATAATTGACTAGTAATTTGCCTACAATTGAGGTCAGGCTTATTGGGCGGTAATTTGACGGTAATGACTTGTCCCCTGTTTTAAAAATAGGAATTACATTAGCCATCTTCCACACATCATGAAGAGATAAATTAAAAATATTAGTTCACAGAGTTCCATTTTGCATTCCTTAAGAACCCCTGAAAAAACCTCATCAGGACCCGGTGACTTATTCCGCTTCAGTCGGTCCATCTGCCTCACAACCACTTCACTAGTGACTGTGATGTTACATAATTTATCTTCTTCAGGCCCATTATAAAAATTAATTACTGGAATATTGTCAGTGTCTTCCTGTGTAAAAACCGAGAGAAAATAATTATTTAAAATCGAGCACATTTCATTCTCTTTGTCAGTAAGATGCCCATAGTTATTTTTAAGGGGACCTATCTTGTCTCTCACTTTCGTTCTATAGACCTGGAAAAAACTTTGAGTTTTCGCATCCCTAGCAACTTTAATGTCATAGTCCCTTTTAGCTTTTCTTATCCCCTTTTTAATGTCCCTCTTAATGTCAATATACTTATTCATAAGATGACCCTCACCTCTTTTGATACGCCTATAAATTCCCTTCTTATGCCCTAGCAGATATTTCAGCCTATTATTCATCCATTTTGGGTCATTTCTATTTGATCTAATTTCTTTATACGGGATAAACGTTCTTTGAGCAGCATATATAGTGTTCAGAAAACTGTCATATTGATAGCTCTCTTCGTTAACCCAGTCAACAGATGATAAGTGTTCTCTAAGCCCATCGTAATCTGCTAAGCGATAATCTGAGACTGTTACTGAGTTATCCCTACTATCATACTTCCATTCAATGCTAAATGTAATTGATTTGTGGTCGCTATCACCCAGTTCCTCTGAAATTTCTAAATTATTAATAAGTGATTCATTGTTTGCCAGAACTAAGTCAAGCAGCTTATTTCCCCTTGTAGGTTCTGTCACAAACTGCTTCAAAAAACAATCCTGAACTGCTTCTAAGAAGTCGTATGATTCTAAATTCCCAGTCAAGAAATTCCAATCAATATGACTAAAGTTAGTCTCCTAGAATTACATTATCGTGCCTTGTGGCCTTAACAATTCATCCCATAGTAGTCTCCCTTAGTCCCTATCTAAGTTTGGGGGACGGAATATCACACCTAAAATCAATTTTTCATGCCCCCTCTGAAAATTCTATCCAAACAGACTCTGTATGTGTTACTTCAGACTTAATACCCGTTTTTATGCAACAGTTCAAGCGATCTCGAACATACAATGCCACCCCACCCCCGTTCCCGATACTTCTATCTACTTGGAACAATTTAAAACCCTGAATGTGACATTCCGGAGGCATGTCCCGACTTTTTGAATTAAACCACGTCTCAGTTAAGGCAAATACATCAATGTTACCTGCACTAGCAACTAATCTCAACTCGTCCATCTTATTCCTAGCACTACGGCTATTAGCATAATAAACATTGAAACACTCTCCTTACTCTTTACCCTTCCTGTTCATTTCTGTTTTTCTACTAAACCTATTACTGTTCTTATCACCTAGTGTTACGGCTTTTCAATATCTACCTCGTTCTGCTTATTACTAGTTCCCCTAGAACTCATAATATTACTACACTGGGACTTCACTGTTTTCCTGTCAAAACCCATACCACTAACTATTCCTAGTTTAAAGTCCTAACAGCTCCCTCCACTGCAGTTGCCAGTGCCCCCACCCCAGACCTAGATAAGTGAACCCCATCCCTGGCATACATGTCATTTCTGCCATAGAAGAGGTCCCAGTTGTCAATGCATGTTACCGCATTTTCCTTACAGTATTTGTCCAGCCAGCAATTGACACCAATTGCCCTGGACAACCATTCATTTCCAACTTCTCTCCTTGGCAAAATACCACATATGACAGGGTTTCCACCCTTCTTCCTAATTATTTCTATTGCTGACCTATACCTGCTAATCAGGTCTTCACTCCTACGTCTGCCAACATCGTTGCCTCCTCACTGAGACAGATAATAGGATTGTTCCCATTACCTCTCATGTCATCAAGACGGCTAACAATATCCTCCATCCCAGCCCCAGGAAAGCAAACTCCTACAGAAGTAGGAGTACTTCTGTCCTTCAAGAAGAACGCCCTATCCATGTACCTAACTTGGCTATCCTCAACAACAACAATATTCTTATCTTCCTTGGTGTCGTTCGTCGTGACGTTCCCAGTAGTCGACTCACATTCGTCGGGTAGCACGGAGAATGCATTAGATGTTTCCACAACAGTTTCCACAGCAGTCTCTTTCTTCTTCATCGTTTCTACCTTTCCATTCGCCTTCTTGATCGTCAACCTCGTTCCATGCTGTCCAGCTACTGACCAGTTTCCCTTCTTAACCTAAGGACTCAAAACATGAGGACTACGACGAATCTTCTTGTTTTCCTCGGTCAGTCGCCGAATCTCCATCTTCGCCATCCTCAATTCTTCCTTAAGCTGTTGGTAAAGTTGCTCGATTGAGGGCATCTTGGTTCAGTCCGTAGAGAGCACATTCGACACGTCCTCACTGAGCAAAGTACAGGTCACCTCTCGAGCTAAGTACAGGTCACCTCTCCCAATCAATCTTGAATAGAATATCTACATCAGCTCATTTGAAAGCATTTTTATTGTTATGAGACATACAAGTAGGGAACAGGATGAAGTTGGAGCCACCTGTGGGCCAGCATTTTCATGTGATCAACTGACTTTATCTCGTTGACATCATTATGCTGTACGAATGTGTTCCATACTGGAGTCATCCTGGGTATATATGATCTCAGATGGAGTGATGTTCTGGAGAAGGATACAGCGAGAGTGAAGTTGCTGCTTTCTCCCCATCTTGTGGCATAAAAGCTTGTTTCACGCTGTCCTCGAAGTGGATCCAAGTGTGATACTTTCGACAATATTGGCCTTGTACATAACAGTAAGGCCACCCACATCCCTCCTATGTTGAAGGCTCTGCTGAAATGACAGATCTATCCAGAATGGGTCCAGGCGAGAGATGAGACGTCTTGCTCTGTTCTCTACTCTGTCAAGCAGTCGCAAATGAGAGGGAGGGGGGGCAGGCAAACCAAGAAAGTGGAGCATACTCAAGGTGTGAGCGTACTTGTGACTCGTTCAGAATCTTGCAACCCCTACTGTCAAGCAGATGTGAGATACGGCGAAGTGCTGTAAGCTTCCTGGCTGCCTTGTTAGCAAGATTTACAACATGGTTCTTCATGGTTAGTTTGGAGTCAAATTTCACCCCAAGGATATCAACTTCTTCTCCAGGTGCCAACACCCTCCCATTCATCCTTACTACTGCACCAGCATTACTATCACGGTA
Organism: Cherax quadricarinatus; assembly: GCF_038502225.1. Classification (NCBI taxonomy): domain Eukaryota; kingdom Metazoa; phylum Arthropoda; class Malacostraca; order Decapoda; family Parastacidae; genus Cherax; species Cherax quadricarinatus. Next base: position 46,726,565 of record NC_091296.1, read on the forward strand.
CCTAGAGACTATCATCATTTGCGTTTTCTCAGGTGCAAATGTTACTTGCCATCTATTTCCCCAAGCTGATATAGCTCTCATCTGGTGATTGATGTAGCTTAGAGCAGCTGGCATTTCTTCTCTTGGATAAGTGAATGTCAGTGTACAGTCGTCTGCATATGCATGTGATTCTGGGATGAGATGAAGAAGGTCGTTGAAGTAGACATTCCATAACAATGGTCCCAGCACGCTTCCTTGTGGAACACTTGCCCCAATATGATGTCTTGCTGATTCCGTTCCATTGAGAACTACACTTACAGATCTACCATGAAGGTAATCACTGAGGAGACATAGCGTAAAGCCTGCAATTCCCAGTGCTTGAAGTTTTGCTAAGAGGCCCTGGTGCCACAGCCGGTCGAATGCGCCAGTAATGTCCAGTGTTACCACACAGCTGACTTTGTATTGATCCAGTGACTGGTGCCACTTTTTGGAGAGGTTTAACAACAGATCAGCAGCAGGGTAACCTTTCCTGAAGCCATACTGACGATCACAAAGTAGTGAGTGATAGTCAAAAAACTGTCATTTGTCTTGAGATTATTGTCTCAAGGATCTTACCAGTGATTGGCAGGAGTGACACTGGTCTGTAGTTGCTGATTTCTGCTCTGCTCTTCTTTATGTGAACAGGGACTACATTTGCCTCTTTCCATAGAGAGGGCCATTTACACTGTACTAGGCAGTGCTGAAAGATGCGAGTTAGAGGTGCTGCTAGCTGGTCTGCACATCTTCTCGGCAATCTTCGGCTCAATTTGTCTGGGCCCAGAGCCTTTTCTTGGTCAAGCGATTTAAGAAGGAACTGCACCTCCTCCTGCCTTATTGTCACCACTGTTAGTTTTGACACAGTTCTTGCAGCTAGCCAAGGAGGGTCCCTTGCTGGATCAGGAACTTGCATTTTGGTAGCAAAGTGTTCAGCAAAGAGGTCCGCCTTCTCTTGACTACTAGTAGAGGTGGTCCCATCCTGTCGACTTAGAGGTGGAATGAGTTCATCAGGCAGATAACCTTGTCTGTCCTTGACCAGGGACCACCAGGTTCTGGAGCCAACCCTACCTGATGCTAGCTTTCTTTTAGTGTCCACCTCCCATTTAGCAATGGCCTACTTTTGAAAATCACCCATATGCCTACCGGCTTGCCTGTGCAAGTTCCTGTTATAGGTGGCAGGATGTCTCTTATACCTTCGCCATGCTTTGTACTTAGCAGTAGCAGCCTCTCTACAACGAAAGCCAAACCAAGGCTGATCTGTAGGCTTCTTCACATATTGCCGGTGAGGTATGTGTTCTTGTAGATTAATTATGTGTCCAGTGAAGGCTTTTACTTGGTTGTCAACATCCCCTTGGAGAAGAGCATTCCAATCGGTGGTGGCGAACTCAGAGCGAAGGGCTGGTCAATTACCTCTTTCCCATAGCCAGGTTGTGCGTGTGGACTCCTCACCTCGTTCTGTTGGGATCGTAAGTGTCGTAAAAACAGCCTTGTGGTCAGAGGATCCAACATAGCCGATGGGTTGACAAGTGACTATGCCTTCTGCCAGATCACTCACTACTGGGTCAAGGGAGGAGCCAGAGATGTGAGTAGGGAAATCAACAAAGTTTCTCATGTCAATCACTGCAAGAAGGTCATCAAAGTCCCTCTGTATAAGGTGCTGGTTGAGGTCACCAACAATTATGATACGTTGACAGTTGTGTTATAGCAGAAGGGAGTCAATATTTTCCATTAGGAAGTTGATGGGGTCTGCATGTTGCCACTGAGGTCTGTACATTGCACATGCTAGTACAGAGGTACTAGTGTTTATGCAGAGCATGAAGGACATCATTTCAAGATGTGTATGGGTGGCAACATCAATGTGCTGGGCATGAACACTTTTAGAGAAGCACACAGCACCACCTCCTTGCCCTTGCCTGTCTTCTCTCATCCATGAGGTGGAGCCAGCAATTCTTGCAAAATTGTCTTGTTAATCGCCATATCTCCTGCTTAGCAACCATAAGCTCTTCTTTCAGCTGCTGGTAAAGTTGCTCAAGAGAGGGCATCCTCGTTCAAATTTACCGAGCACACAAACAGGTCTTCACAGAGCTAAGTACACGTCACCACTGAACAGAGAAGTACACGTCACCACTGAACTACACACAATGGAAATATAAACACATATGCAGTATAATGTGATCCTTTATTGACAACGTTTCGCCCACACAGTGGGCTTTTTCAAGTCACGACCCCTACCCCGCTTTCCTTCCCCAACAGATTTATACTTTCTCCATGTCATTCTACTTTGATACATTCTCTAAATGACCAAACCACCTCAACATCCCCTCTTCAGCCCTCTGACTACTACTTTTATTAACTCCACACCCCCTCCTAATTTCCACATTCCGAATTTTCTGCATAATATTTACACCACAGATTACCCTTAGACATGACATCTCCACTGCCTCCAACTGCCTCCTCGCTGCAGCATTTACAACCCAAGCTTCACACCCATATAAGAGTGTTGGTACTAACACTCATATATATGCCTCAATACACCACTCACCTTTTTTCCTTCATCAATTCTGTAATTAACCTCATCCTTTATAAATCCATCCACTGACATGCCAACTCCCAAATATCTGAAAACATTCACTTCTTCCATACTCCTCCCCAATTTGATATCCAATTTTTCTTTATCTAAATCATTTGATACCCTCATCACCTTACTCTTTTCTATGTTCACTTTCATCTTTCTGCCTTTACATACACTCCCAAATTCGTTCACTAACCTTTGCACTTTTTCTTTAGAATCTCCCGTAAGCACAGTATCAGCAAAAAGTAACTGTGTCACTTCCCATTTTGTATTTGATTCCCCATAATTTAATCCCACCCACCCCTCTCCCGAACACCCTAGTATTTACCTCTTTTGCAACCCCATCTATAAATATATTAAACAACCATGATGGCATTACATATCCCTGTCTAAGACCTACTTTTAACGGGAAGTAGCCCCCATCTCTTGTACACACCCTAACCTGAGCCTCGCTATCCTCATAAAATCTCTCTAGTAACTTACCACCTATTACATATCCTTGCAACATCTGCCACATTGCTCCCATATCCACTCTATCATATGCCTTTTCTAAATCCATAAATGCAATAAAAACTTCCCTACCTTTATCTAAATACTGTTCACATTAATGCTTCAATGTAAACACTTCATTTACACATCCCCTACCCACTCTAAAACCTTGCTCATCCGCAATTCTACATTCTGTCTTACCTCTAATTCTTTCAATAATAACCATACCGTACACTCTTCCTGATACACTCTGTAAAAATTATAGAGGAATAAGTTTACTATCTCTCTTGCCCCCCTTCCCTTTATATAAAGGGATGATACACGCTCTCCGCCAATCCCTAGATACCTTCCCCTCTTTCATACATTTATTAATCGAAAATACCAACCACTCCAACACTATATCAACCCCGGCTTTTAACATTAATGTCATAATCCAGTCAGTTCTAGCTGCTGTATCCCCTTTCATTCTACGTAATGCCTCACGCACCTCCGCCACACTCTCATCCTGCTATTCTTCACTCCTAAAAGATGGTATACCTCCCTGGCCAGTGCATAAAATTACCACCTCCCTTTCTTTGTCGACGTTTAAAAGTTCCTTAAAATATTCTCGCCATCTACCCAATACCTCCATCTCCCCATCTACTAACTCCCCTACTCTGTTTTTAACTGACAAATCCATTCCTTCCCTAGGATTTCTTAACTCGTTTAACTCTCTCCAAAAATTTTTCTTATTTTCATTAAAATTTCTTGACAGTGCCTCTCCCACTCTATCATCCGCTCTCCTTTTGCACTCTCTCACCACTCTCTTCACCTTTCTTTTAATCTCCATGTACTCAACTCTTCTTATAACACTTCTGCTTGCAAAAACCTCTCATAAGCTACCTTTTTCTCCTTTATCACAGCCTTTCATCATTCCACCAATCACTCCTCTTTCCTCTTGCACCCACCCTCCTATAACCACAGACTTCTGCCCCACATTCTAATACATTCTAATATCGCAGACAGGCGATCTTAACATTTAATTAACTATTTAAGTAACCTTCCAAGAAAAGCGTATTGATCTGTTTAACGCTTTTTGCGAATTTACAAGTGTGGCCATAGGGTGGGTTGTTACTTTATAATATGCATCCCTCCTAGGCTCCCATGTATTATCGTAAAATACACATAATTGAACATTAAACTAATTTAACCTGGGATGACCAAATAACATTTAATACTATGATTTATTTCTACTGAAAAGAAGCATTCTTCAATTATTTCATGCAAAAGAACTGTTTAATTATTAAAATTGATAACTTACACAACTCAGCATCAAGAGATTTTCACTTTTGGAAGACGCATCATCACTAAACTCTAAAAGATGGCCAGAAGATGTATTTTCTAGTTAAACAATAGAATGCAACAGTTTGATTGCGCAGCCATAATCCATTAAACTTTCCATTCATTTCATAACGATGCACCAGCCATTGATGATTGATGCTGTTCGGAATTGTAATATTATAATCGGAAGAAGACTTTAAGCAATACAAGTGCATTTGTTTTTGGATGCTGGTTTTTATGATTTGGAAAATGATCCAGAAACATATGTTTATGACGTGTTGCTGTTAGGAAGGATGACTAGAATTTATTCATGAAATTTATAAAATCAAACTGCTCAGGTTCTTCAAACCTTGTTACAACATCTTGGCTTTCCTCATGAAGCTTGACGGTCGTTATGCTTCTTACAAACTTCTTGCATTCTCTGAGTTCTTCACCTGTTGAATTTTTCTCTCGAGTTTGTTTATTCTTAAAATTGTCGATGTTTGCTTTACATGACATAGAACTTATGTTTGTGTCTGAAATCTAAAAATCTTCTGATCATCGTGTTGCAGTCAGCGGTGCAACTCTCGAGCCTAGTTAAGAATGACACTAAGAGTCAACAATATGTTATCCTGGCATGAAAATCGTTGATTTTCTGAAAGTTTTTCACAAAGACTAGTACATGTTTAGTGAAATATTTTCAACGTAAAAGAGAACTTACCAATATGCTAGTATTTAAAACAAATGAAGGTAGCTGTGTGTTATCGAAGCAATATATTGGAATGTTTTTTTCTTATCACATTTGCGATCTCGCATTAAGTGTATTCTAGTGAGTAGACTCATTCTGAATGAATTTGTGCTTTGGTAGCATATTTTGTTCTTAAATATGCTCTAGTTTATTGCAGGAAGTAGAAGAGTGATGTAGCTACCAATAAAATATTTCATTATTCTGCTTCAGAATACAATCATGGATAATCAGTTAATTGCAGGTATAAAACAAGGCATACTGTTGTATCCCGTCCCTTCAAATTCTTTCGACAATATTAGCCCCATTATCTTATGTTATCAAATGAATTTTGGAAGCCGGAATTTTGCATTCACGCATTGCTTCTTGAATAATCTCAGTTACAAGCGCTGCTGTGTGGGATCTAGGAAATGGTATCGATCTAAGGACAATCGTTTTTCAGAAGGAAATCTGCTGAGTAACATGAGAGGATGTGTAGTGTGCTTAGATATATATGACCCTGCCTCTCGACTTGCCGTTTGCCACATTCCTTCCCACCAAATCTCGTGGGCCCTGTCTCTCTGGGGGATGGAGAGGTTGCATTAGCCAATTCGATTGAGAGGGTAATTGATGACTTGTCTAGGAATTTAAACTGATAGATTATAGAGGTATGGGTGTTTGTGGGAAACAATCAGGCTGCAGTATTAGGATTAAAAACAGCAGTTATTGCCGGCATTACTCAGGGATGCTGTATAGCCCTTGTGGCTTAGCGCATATTTTTGATTATAATAATAATAATAATTACTCAGGGATAAGTTTAAAACACAATATTCAAAATAAAGTTGCTAGTAATGGCAAATCACTTGATCAACAGACAGAGAGACAGCAGAGGGCAACGAGTGACTAGCTCTCTTAAGGTTTAATATACAAATAGTAGGAGTCTAAGAAATAAGATAGATGAGCTAAGATTACTTGCAAATGTAGGTAATATAGATATTATTGGTATAACAGAGACCTGGTTCAACCTGAAAGATAGAGAAATGCCTTCAGAATTCAACATATAGGGATATAAACTATTCCACACTGACAGGGTCAACAGGAATGGTGGTGGAGTGGCGATGTATGTCAGAGAAAATTTAAATTGTTGTCTTAGACATGATATAAGATTAGAAACATCGAACATAGAATCTGGCTACAGTTTCTCAAGGGAAGTGACAAATTAATTTTGGGTGTGATTTATAGGCCTTGATAGGGAGTGCAGAAAGCTGTTATGGGACGAAATTCATAAGGCATCCAGATATGAAAATGTTGTGATAATGGGAGATTTTAACTTTAGACAAACTGTTTGGAACAATATGACAGGAAATCTTGAGACTTGTGACTTAATTGATTGCTTTCAGGATTGCTTTTTAGAACAGGTTGTGACAGAACCAACTAGAGGAAACAGTTTACTTGACTTGGTTCTTGCCAAGAAAGAGTCACTAATTAATAATCTTGAGGTTAATAATGAGCTTGGGGAAAGTGATCACAAATCACTTAATTTCAATACATCATGGAGTTACCCAGATAACTGCAATCAAATCGCTGTCCCAGATTCTCGCTTGGCCGACTTCATGGGACTGAAAAATTACCTGGGTGGGCTAAATTGGGATGTCGTGACTATGGGTCAGGTAGGTGATCCTGGTTGCCAATATGACGTTTTTCAGATCATAGTCCTAGCTGCCCTGGTCCTGCCCAGACAACTTTTGTTCCGAGTAGGGACATTAAATCAAACAAAAATGATCCCAAATGGATGAACAATAGATTAAAACATCTCACTGGTCAAAACAGAGGCACATATAGGCGTATCAAAAGAGGGGATGGGCAGTTAAGAAATCAATATATTCAGTTAAAGAGAGAAATAGAGAAAGGAATAAGAAAAGCAAAAAGGGATTATGAGGCTAAGGTCGCAAGGGATTCAAAGACTAACCCAAAAGTGTTCTTTCAGGTATACAGAAGTAAGCTTAGGGACAAGATTGACGCCACTTAAGAGTAATTCTGGTCAGATCACTGACAGTGATAAGGACGTGTGTGAAATTCTCAGTGCCTACTTCGTCTCAGTTTTCACCCAGGAAAATACTAGCGATATTCCTGAAATAACAGATTATGTGAACAGGACAATAATAAACTACGCACGATGACGGTAACTAGAGACATGGTTCTCAGACAAATAGAGAAACTAAAACCTAACAAATTCCCAGGCCCTGATGAACTGTTTGTAAGGGTGTTAAAGGAATGAAAAGAGGAACTTAGCATACCTTTGGCAAATCTTTTTAACATATCATTACAAACTGGCATATTGCCTGATAAGTGGAAAATGGCAAATGTAATACCTATTTACAAGGCAGGCGACAGGTCCTTGACTTCGAACTATAGACCAATAAGCCTTACCTCCATAGTGGGAAAATTTATGGAATCAATAATTGCCGAAGCAATTCGTAGCCATCTTGATAGGCACAGATTGATTAATGAATCTCAACACGGTTTTACAAAGGGGCGTTCCTGTCTTATGAATTTTCTTAATTTTTTTCACTAAGGTGTTTGAGGAGGTAGATCACGGTAATGAATGTGATATTGTGTATATGGACTTCAGTAAGGCTTTCGATAGAGTTCCACATCAGAGGCTATTGAGGAAACTTAAGGCACGCGGAATAGGAGGAGAATTTTTTTCCTGGGTAGAGGCATGGCTGACAAATAGGCAGTAGAGAGTTTGCATAAATGGGAAGAAATCAGAATGGGGGCACGTCACAAGCGGTGTTCCTCAGGGGGTCAGTGTTGGGCCCGTTGTTGTTCACAATTTACATAAACGACATAGATGAGGGAATAAATAGCGACATAAGTAAATTTGCTGATGACGCCAAAATAGGCCGTCCAATTCATTCTAATGAGGGCACTAGAGCACTCCAGGATGATTTGAATAGACTGATGCAATGGTCGGAGAAGTGGCAGATGCAGTTTAATATAGACAAATGCAAAGTTCTAAATGTTTGACAGGAAAATAACCATGCGACATATAAACTAAATAATGTAGATCTTAATAATACTGATTGCGAAAAGGATTTAGGAGTTCCGGTTAGGAGTAATCTAAACCAAGACAACAATGCATTAGAGTTCGCAATAAAGCTAACAGAATTCTTGGCTTCATATCTAGAAGCATAAATAATAGAAGTCCTCAGGTTGTTCTTCAACTCTATATATCCTTGGTTAGGCCTTATTTAGACTATGCTGCCCAGTTCTGGTCACCGTGTTACAGAATGGATATAAATGCTCTGGAAAACGTACAGAGGAGGATGACAAAGATGATCCCATGTATCAGAAATCTTCCCTATGAGGATAGACTGAGGGCCCTGAATCTGTTCTCTCTCGAAAGGCGTAGAAATAGCGTGCTGAAAATTTCCAGCCAAGACAGGACTCGCAGCAATGGTTTAAAATTCAGATTCAGGAAGGATATAGGAAAGCACTGGTTTGGTAATAGAGTTATGGATGAGTGGAATAATCTCTCGAGTAGAGTTATTGAGGCTAACCCTATTGCCGGACTAGCTTGTGCTGCTAGGTCTGGTGCCGTGCTCCTTCCTTGAGTGGAGGTGACCAGATTGGGTGGATCACTGGGCTAATCCGGGGGCACGACATGGACCTGTTCCGCATGGGTCAGTAGGCCTGTTGCAGTGTTCCTTCTTTCTTATGTTCTTATGTTCTTAAATGCACTTTCCAACCATGATGCTGAAGTACTTCTTGACATTTCTCTCATTCCGGCTTTAACTTCCAACTATGACTCCCCCCCACCTCCACCCCCAGGTACCTCTGTCTCACCTTTCAGGCTTTGCCTGTACACCGTATCAATTCTCCGAAGTATTTTGTATGTTGCTATCGTGTCTCCCGTAGTTAAGCTTGCCTCTAGTGTCGCCAGGTTCAGTTCCTTTAGCGCCTTTTGATAGCTCATGACCCTTTACTCGGAGACTAGTTCCGTTGCAAACCTTTGCACTTACTTCAGTTTCTTAACATGCTTTATCAGGTTTAGTTTGTATGTTAGGGACTCTGTACTCAAAGATTGGTCTGACAGACGTTGCTTAGAGGGTCTTAAATGAATTTGTCGACATTCCTGAAGGCTACTTGATTTGCAGACCAGCAATATGCTTGGCAATTCTCTTACTGTGTCTCGTCTCCTTGCCCCTTCTCCAAGTCGCTACTAGGTTCACTGTCTACTGGCTTCGAAAACCTTATCATAGCTCTTCATGAAGCTATGTATGAATCTTTCCTCTTCGACTCCTCTGGCCCCATCATTCCATTTCCAGACTAAGTCTGAAGAAATACTTACTAACATCCCTGTAATTCATTTGTTTTTAACTTCCAGTTGTATCCTCGTGTTCCTGATTTCCGTCTCTGTCAGTGTTTACGCACCATTTCTTCTCAGCACTTGGTAGGTTTTTTTTATATATCACCCATTGTCCATAACTGCTGTACTCGCCTAATTGTGGTCGCAGGGGTCGAAACTCAGCTCCTGGCCTGCTCTGAGTATGTGTGGGTGGGTGTGGGTGAGTGAATGAGTGAGTACTGATCCTCACAGTCGTGAGGAAGGGTGTTTAATTTGATTTTTTAAAAAAGCACGTGTTATGTTAATGTTTTAAATATATAGGTTGGTATCGTCAATACCCGCCAATACCAATAACGAAAATTTGGCACGTCATTATTTCTAAATCTAATTTTACTTAAAAACTTTTGATTCCAAAACAGAAAATATCCTGTTGCAAGTTGATCCAAATCTGTGGGTGGGCACAAGTAATTTTATTCGTCTAACACAGCTTCACGATTTATTAATTTCACACGAAAGTAACCCAGAGGGTAAATACCTCACCTTAGTCTGCCTGTAGAAAACACCGACGCTAGATAATGAGGAAGGCTATTTATACTCGCAGTTTTTCAACAAAGGGGGTTGAGTATGATCTGCCAATTCATATATAACAATGTCGTTATTATATAAAATGTGAATAAAAAATATATGAAATAGGTGTTCGCAAATATTCACATTCCATCTTCAACTTCCCTCAAGGAAGATTCCTTGATGCTGGTGAGGGGCTCTTGATCTAGGGAACTGGATCTGTGCTACAGTTCCCGGAATTAAGTCAGAGTAACTTACACCTCCCCCTTCCCCCATCCAAGAGGCGCTGAATAATCCTACGGGTTTAGAGCCTCCTTGATTATAATAATACTAATCTTTTTTTTTCAACTCTTGGGCATTAACCTTGAAATATTTCAGTAACTCGGCATGAAAAATAATTCCAAGGGCCCAGGTATCTTTTTTATACAATGGGAATGCAAATGGCAAGATTCTCTGGGCATGTGTACATTAATTTGTCCTTTAAATTAATGTATAAATCAATGTGAGTTCCTAGTAACTGTTTTTTCTGTAGTGATTTTTAGACATTAATATGAAATATCGTTCCAGGAACACTTGCTTATTTATTGGGAACCAGCAGTAGGGTGTAACTACATTGAAGATTATGTAGGGTAATACAGGGAAAGAGGGCCTACGACACGACTGGTATTTCACATGTACATTACCAAGTCCTAAAGCCTTAAAATATGGATTAAAATTAACTTTCAGAATATACACAAGGACAAATACACAGATCTTGGTGTATACATACACAGCCTTTGAGTAAAAATATACAGTATATTGGTATATAAGCCCTAAATACAAATCTTGTGTACAACTAAATAAACATTAAGAACAACTTCTTTCTTGATTAACTCAGTTCTAGCATATATCCCGTGGGTTGTCATGAATATTTACTAGCAGCGTTCATGTGATTTACAACGCTACCAGTTGGTGTGTTTCTGATATCAAAACTGCAATCACAAATCCTTGTTATTAGGATTTGTGATGCCCTTTCTTTCCTTCGATTAAGGAAAGAAATGGTAGCTGAATATGCTCGCCATTTAAACCTTTCAAGGGAATATAAAGGTATAAAATAAGGAGTTGGCAGTTGCAGGATGTGTAGACGTTCATTGTGTGTTGATTATGCTGACTCTAAATGCGCTAAGTTTAGAAGTCTTCTTTGCTGACGTCAAAAGGCTTTTGCATTAAGGAGTGACGTCATGACTTATGGAAGTTTGTGTGCCTTATATTATTTGAGCTAGACGTATTTTGGTCGCTGCGTTATCCGAGAAAGATATTCCAGTATTCCATAACTCCAATCCTCTCTGCCTTAATGCAGGATGGGAGATGGAGTGCTCTGGGAGAGTACATGACGGGTGCTGGTGTGCTCTGGGAGAGTACATGACGGGTGCTGGAGTGCTCTGGGAGAGTACATGACGGGTGCTGGAGTGCTCTGGGAGAGTACATGACGGGTGCTGGAGTGCTCTGGGAGAGTACAGGATGGATGTTGGAGTGCTCTAGGAGAGTACAGGATGGGTATTTTAGTGCTCCCGATAAGTACAGGACGGGTGTTGGGGTGCTCTAGGAGAGTTCAGGATGAGTGTTGAAGTGCTCTGGGAGAGTACGTGATGGGTGTTGGTGTGCTCTGGGAGAGTACAAGGTGGGTGTTGGAGAGTTTTGGGAGAGTACAGGGTGGGTGTTGGAGTGGACGCTGTTGGAATAATGCTGAAAGTGGCATAAGTTGAAAACGCAGTTAAATCATAGCTTTGACGATCTTAAGAAACTCCGAAGAGGCATTCATATATCTTCATGTGCAAACTGATATTCAGAATTCTTGAAAAAAAGAAGTGGAAATTAGTAAATACATAAACCAAATATAATTCAGATTTTCTAGAGAACAAAATGGGCAGTATCTTACAATAAAAAAAACACATTAATGTCGAAACTGCTAAAATGTTGCGCTCTCAGTTGTTAATGGAAAAGTTACAGCTAATCAGATACAGTACCATGAGTTGCCACTTTCTTTAAATATTTTATGTGGTACTCTCTCAGAAGCTTTTATGAGAGGAAAAGTTAGTAAATCGGGCATTTGAGAGTTCATACTCCGAGGGACTGTTAGTGTGTTGACTCCTGCACTACCATCTATCGGGCAGCTGTAAAACTCCAGATTTCTTCGGGTCTTTGTCTTTAGTTTCTACTGCAGGTAGTATAACCTTACTTAACGTTACCTAACGTTACCTGATCGGGAAACGTATCATACCAGAAATACTGTTTCATATTTTTTTTTATTTATTTAATCTGGTTATCAATATACATTGATTGAAAATTACCTCCCTTTCTCTTTTATCAATGTTATACTTAATAACCATCAGTGTTGTTTTTTTTATTACCAGCTCTGCTGCTGGTGTGGTCATCCGAAGTAGACGCTTGATATCTTGAAGCTAGAACCCAGGTGACGGGTCGTAGTGGGATATAGCGACCCTCACCACTTCTTTAAGATCTGGAGTGAGGTAATGCAAACCAGGAATGACAGGAACTTCCCCATCTACTTAATTAACTTCATACTACTACCACCTACCCAGTACATCTTAAGATTTGGGTTTAGAAAAGTCTCCTGTCTTAAGATCTCACTGGAACCAACGGCGGCCTACTATTTTTTTTTTTATCTAAATAAGTACTTCTTAATTTTTTTATTATTATCTACAGTACAATTCCAAGCGCTTTCGTGATTTCTCGCATTATCAAGCAACTATTGTACTTTCTTGATAATGTGAGAAATCATGAAAGTGCTTGGAATTTCACTTTTTTCACAGTGGTTATTCTGCATATTGTGAGATCACCTGATTACTGTGATCTTATTGCATCTGTCGTGCCGAATAAGTAAAATTGGTCAATTAGCAAGAATTCTAAAATTTTCTCTTATACATTTAAGATATATTTTTAAAATTTATGTTAATGTAAAAATTAATAATTTTGTACCCAAAAAAATTAGAAAACTTAGCTAATCTTATTATAACAAGAGCAATTTAATTTAACCTAATCCATCTTAATATATTTTATTAAAGTTTATAATACTTTAATAAACACAATGAAATATATTTTTTTCGTTAGGTTCAGAATGATTTTTGCAAAATTGTTTGTACAAATTTTCGCTTGCCTTGCTCGGCAAAAAGAGAGGTGTTTTTTAAGTCAAAACCGCTAGTTTTACCTATTCGGCACGACATATATAGTGGACCCCTGGTTTTCGGCCAGTGCGGAAATCGGCCAATTCAGAAATCAAGCACTTTTTTTCTAGGCGAAATTTATCCCCGGATTTCGTGCATCCGTTCGGAAATCGTTGGTATCAGACATGTTCACCTAGGCTGCTAATACGTTCGTGACTCACTCCTGGGCATGTTAAAAGCCTTATTTTAGATTCATATAGACATTGTCATTCATCCATCTATGATATTTTCTTCAAAATTACATAAGAAACACTTTACATCATATATAAAAACATGCAATGTTTATAGGCGATGTATGTTTAATAATAATCACTCCTGGGCACATTAATTAAATGTCTTTAGGCAAATATAGACATTTTCATTAATCCATCCATGATATTTTCTTCAGAATTATATAAGAAACACGTTACATAGCATATCGAGTGGGGAGTCGGGTGGAGGGTAAACATTACGTTTTCTCTGGTCGAGTGTTAGAATAAACAGAGATTCTGGCGTCTTGCCCCAGTCAACACCCTTATTACCGCACGTTTGTTTACATTTTTCGGCATGAATTATTCGTTACTTCTCCCTTGGTTTATGATGGTATCTAAAGGTAGTTGTTAGAACGATTAAGCTAGGTGAACATGGTTTGTCGATGGTAATATGGCTGTTCTGCAGTGCATACCCAGTGTACCTACATCTACCGGCTACCTACACTGACTTCCTACAAATAAATGCGACTTACCTCTCCCCCTACATAAAGACTACAAATATTTTAACGTAAGTAATGAGTGTACTAATCACTGAAGAGCTCCAACACTAGTTATTCTCTAAAAAAAAATAATTTTTTGTTAATATTTTTGGGTGTCTGAAAAGGATTAATTGGATTGACATTATTTCAAATGGGAAATGTTACTTCTGTTCTCGGCCATTTCGGATTTAGGCCAACTAATATATACACACACACACACACACACACACACACACACACACACACACACACACACACACACACACACACACACACACACATGCAATAAGCTCACAGTAAGCAGGTATCACAATGTGAAGAACAACTACTTTGAAAAATAGCGACATTCCAAGTGCTTTCGTGATATATAAAATACATGAACACATACGCATGCACAATGCATGGCAACCACTGAGGGAGGAAGAGCAAAGAAGACCGCAGATGGAGTACAGTCTAGGGGGGCTAGAGACTACAAACCTCACTCCATGAGAAAGATCTTGGGGTGAGTATAACACCAGGCACATCTTCTGAAGCGCACATCAACCAAATAACTGCTGCAGCATATGGGCGCCTAGTAAACCTCAGAACAGCATTCCGACATCTTAATAAAGAATCGTTCAGGACCCTGTACACCGTCTACGTTAGGCCCATCTTGGAGTATGCGGCACCAGTCTGGAACCCACGCCTAGCCAAGCACGTAAAGAAACTAGAGAAAATGCAAAGGTTTGCAACAAGACTTGTCCCAGAGCTAAGAGGTATGTCCTACGAAGAGAGGTTAAGGGAAATCAACCTGACGACACTGGAGGACAGGAGAGATAGGTGGGACATGATAACGACATACAAAATACTGAGAGGAATTGACAAGGTGGACAAATACGGGATGTTCCAGAGATGGGACACGGCAACAAGAGAACACAGTTGGAAGTTGAAGACACAGATGAATCACAGGGATGTTAGGAAGTATTTCTTAAGCTACAGAGTAGTTAGGGAGTGGAATAGTTTGGGAAGCGATGTAGTGGAGGCAGGATCCATACATATCTTTAAGCAGAGGTGTGATAAAGCTCACGGTTCAGGGAGAGTGACCTAGTAGCGACCAGTGAAGAGGCGGGGCCGGGAGCTTGGACTCGACCCCTGCAACTTCAACTAGGTGTGTACAACTAGGCGAGTAACACACACACACACACACACACACACACACACACACACACACACACACACACACACACACACACACACACACACAGAGGAATGCATTTCCATTAAAACTTGTGAAGTGAGTCTGCAATTTTCATTTGTGGCTGCTGATTTTTGCAATGCACACACATTCACAGGAGCGCACATTACCTCCCCCCCCCACACACACACAAACACTCATCCCATGATGTGATAACTATATAAGAGGCGAAACACCTGAGAATAAAAAATGTGATAACTCAAGACTGTAAGAAAAAAAAAAGGACAGTAAATGTGAAAAATGACTGTCAAAATCAACTGGAACTTTGAGAGACAATGAATCGTGGAACCTGCAGGTTCTGTATTATCATGATTTGAAAATAATAGTAACAGGGATATTCAGCAAGTCATTGGAGAAATTAGATCCCCCCGAAATTTCAACGATACAGAGAAAAAAGAGATAATAGTAGAGAGACACACACACACACACACACACACACACACACACACACACACACACACACACAGATAGGATGTTCCAGAGAGGGGACACAGGGACAAGGGGTCACAAATGGAAGCTGAAGACTCAGACGAGTCACAGGGACGTTAGGAAGTATTTCTTCAGTCATAGAGTTGTCAGCAAGTGGAATAGCCTAGCAAGTGAAGTAGTGGAGGCAGGAACCATACATAGTTTTAAGAAGAGGTATGACAAAGCTCAGGAAGCAGAGAGAGAGAGGATCCAGTAGCGATCAGTGAAGAGGCGGGGCCAGGAGCTGAGTCTCGACCCCTGCAACCACAATTAGGTGAGTACAATTAGGTGAGTACACACACACACTCCCAGTAGTATAAAAAAAATAATTTGAAAATTGTGTGGATGAAGTGGACCCCAATGGAGGGAGATCCAGAAACATGGACGTGAAAACTTGGGGAAGCAGTAAAGACGAATTTTCTAAACCTTTACTAGAAACATTACCTAGCAAAACTCTTACTTCTTGTTTTTTCACACGAAATGTCAGAAATCAAATGAGGAAATGGAGGAACGGAGTAACAGAAAACAGGATTACATAGGGAGGACTATGGTGAAATGAGACACTTTCTGTGGAAAATGCAGTGATGAACGGCTAAAGGGCTAAGGAAATGCACAAGGAAAAGGACAAAGCAATCAATTTAATAAAAAAAATGGGAAGCAAACAGGAATGCCAAAACTGAAATACTCATGAATTAGTGGAATCGTAAAAGCTTTGAAAATTATGTTAGGCAATAATAGAACTGTGGAGGTCCAAGTGATCAAGGTCAAGGAGGCTGGGATGCTCTGACAGAGAAGAGTGATAAGGCTGAAGGAGGCTGGGATACTCTCATATCTAAGCTTTTCAAAAACGATTGAAAAATCACAACATTAATAAAATAGTACTGTACTGTACCTTTGGTTGACAAATAGAACAAAAAAAAAATAAAGGAAATAAAAAGTAAGCATATTTTATTTTGAGTGAGACGTGTGCAGCTGCACCTACGATAACACATGTTTTATATCTGGCTTGTATTTGCTTGCTTAGACAGCATTGTGTAAACAACTAGTTTCTTAAGCAAGTCTACGCCAGTAAACAGATATGACAAACTTCTTCGGTGAGAAACAATGATTAATCTGATTACGTAGATGAAAATATTTTTAAAGATAAGAAGGAATGAGCACTGTGCAGGCATCTGTAACATTTGGGTGTCTTTATTCTGAAAACTTTTCGTCACCCAGTAGGTTCTTCAGTCCAATGCCTAGACGAGGAGGGGTTTGAGGTAATCAGTCCCTCGGCCTGGAGTATTGTTCAGTCCATCAATTCTTACAAAACTGCAGCGTATCTGCGGACTTGTATACTAATGGCAGATGAGGAGAGTGGTAGGTGGAGTCCCCAGCAGACAAAACCACTAGTAGGTCGTGTCTATATGTTAGACATGTTTTGAAGAAATTCCTGCATCAAAATCCCATGATGATGATGTCACCAGCGGACGAAACCATTAGGTCCAGGTGGCTGACGAAACGTTTCCAGAATAAAGATATCCCGATGTCAAACAAGTGTCTCACTTATCAACTTGTCGGTTTTCGATACCGTTCATTCAAAGGCCTACTGGTCCATGCTAAGCATGACCACCTCACACCCACTCATGTACTCCCAGGCAGTCAAAAATTTTAGGATGTTAAGTTAACCGATTTTTTCCTTCATTCTGAGCTATGTAAATCAGTCAGTTGCATCTGAAAAGTTATCCTGATCAGACCTCTGCAACATTTCTAAATTAATTTTTTTCCAACCTTAGGCTGGATACAGAGTTAATGAAATATGAAAAATCTTCAAACGACGTGAACTACATAAACTTTGAATGTGAATTTTTCAGTAGTTGTTGTAGGCTTTGAATGTCTGTTCTCAAGAATTTGAAATCATTCATATGTTTTTTATAGGTTTATGAAATACTGAAGTGACATTTTTCAACATCACGAATAAAAGTTTTAAGTCTGCTTTCAAAGGTTTTTATGTTATCAAACAAAACATTAAGTGTGCCATATCCTGTAATTTAGTGATCGTCATTTAAATTTGAGGAGAAATCTATTAAAAAATATCTGAGAAACAAGGCTTCGTCAGATATTTCCTCTTCGGAAAATTTTCATTTGTCAAAAACAAATCGTTCAAAGGACAAAACCTCCACTAAGATAGCGATCTTTATTGTTCATCAATTGCCCTATATACACGGAATTCAGTAACTCAGTAAATTCTAAAATTGTATTCTTTTCAAACCATGAGCAGAAATAAACTACTTTGTGTACAATTTTCCTAACAAAGCTTCTTGTACAATAAAACGAAAGCCTGTCACTGAATGTAAAGCATATTTTGCAAACACGTTCACAAAACCTGCTTCTTTACCAGTCCTGCTAGGTGACCATCAGCTGCTAGAAACTGTTGTTGAAAGGTCACTTTGTCGAATGGATAGTTCGTTTACTACTACTTGACTTACTTCAGCCCTTGTGATATGGTCAGGTGCGGTTACCACGTTAACCAGTTTTTCACAAACTTCTTCATCTATACAAAACCGAACCTAACCGATTTAACACTAGTGCTCTCAAGACAAAAAATACATGAACCAGTACCTTTGGATCGCTACCCTGATATGTTTGTTTCTACATTTAATATTTTATCTTTTATTTTTCTTTACTCTCCTGCAAATCCTTAATGTGGTGATTATTTTGTTTCCATTTCCGGAAAACCGTCATTAAGGAAATTAGCCCATTCTAGTCATTATTCTTGAATATTCTCGCAATCATTGAACGATTTTCTGTGTTAAATCAGCTGTACCTAAGCTTTTCGTGATGTATCTTTGTTTTGCTGAGATCTGACAGGAGAAAACGATGGTCAGAACCGAAACAAAAAACAATAAGGAGCTACACTGCATACTGCGTACCAACAAATTGCTTTTTCCTTCTACCTTGGACGTGAATACCGTAGATGCACCACCACTGTGCTATAGCAAATGAATACACCAAATGTGGTCCTCGTGTTAAAAATTGGAGACAAACTCGAGGCAAAAAGTTAAAGGAGAGTATCCCTATCTCTTAACGAATATCCCTATTGATAATCTCAATTCTCTTTGACCGGAAGCCAGTAAAGAGCCACTTCATCTCCTTGTGCCTAGTGATGACTTTCTTGATCTTATTTTTCTTTGTAAGGACTCCCATTCAATGTCCGTTAGCTAAACTTTATTTCCAACCCTTTAGTGTTGCTATAGGATATTTATTCACCGGTTGTTAACTTTTATATGGAGTATTGCGAAACTGTTCTTTCTGCTACGGGGGTACGCCTTTCTCTTTGGCCTCGGAATGTAGAAGTCATTGCTCATTGGCCACATAATAGTCTTTTCTAGCCATTTGTCAATGCCCTTAGCAATCTTGCTTTTTCCATCAAGTTCAAAACTGACTGGGAATCTAACTCTATTCCTCCTTTCCTTGATGTGCATGTTCATCGCTCGGCGACAGGCTTGATCTTTTCGGTCTACAGCAAACCGGTGCAAAGTGGCACATATTTACTACTATTCTTACCATGCTCCATATTTCAAGAAAGGTTCTCGTTTCTCTCACTCTCCGTGCTCTCCGTTTCTCTGACTTTCATGAGATGAAAAGTTCCGCTCATTGCAGCTCGTTCTCTCGCGTCCTCTCCCAAACATTCTTCACCTGTGAAATCTCCTGTTCTTTACCTTCCCTATATATCCAGTCTCCTAAATCTGAAGAACATCCTCCGTTTAGATATCAAACATAGCTAACCTAATAACTTCCATAGCAATGCAGTTACAACATGCTCCATTTCCTGCTGCTCTTGTTCTCCTATACTTTGGAGGAACTGGCTGCTCCCTTTCTGACAAACTTAAAGAGCACATGAGAAGTGTTAGCCTTTACAGCACTAAGAGCTCCTGTCACGTTATTCTTGCTGGAGAATCCCAAATACGTTTCTTATATGAATCTTAGTCTTAGTTTTAAATCTAAAAAAGTCTACCTTCCCATTGTGGATAGACTTTCCTGATGTAGAAGGCATCCAGAAGGATCTTGCTCCATACCACACTTCCAGAAAAGTGCTGACATTCGAAGAATGTCAGCGTTCAAAATTGGCCAGGAAACTCTCCTGACCTCAGCCCAATTGAGAATCTATGGGCAATAACCAATCGCAAGATCGTGAAAATGAACTGTTCAGCTGTGGCGAAGCTAATTGCTGCTGTAATTAAGATCTACCGAGAAGAAGTATTTGCCAAAATGTGTTGAACATTGGGCGATTCTATACCAAAGAGTGTAACACTGCTTATAAAAGCACCGGGTTGTCATATGTCTTTCTCAAATAAACATTAATTTTCCAAATAAATGTTTTATTGCAGCACTCTCCCAATTCATACACACCACTGTAACTTCCCGGGGTGCTGCCTAGACGACTCGGGCTCATTTCTCGTCCTGTTGCAGTAGCAATATGTTCCTTGCTTTAAAGCCTCTTGTTATTACGGATGCACTGTATATGTATGTATGTATGTATGTATGTATGTATGTATGTATATATATATATATATATATATATATATATATATATATATATATATATATATATATATATATATATATATATATATATATGATTGTCGTTTCTATTTAAGCTTTTCTTAAATAGCAACGCCGAATAAGGCAAGCGAAAATTTGTGTATGCAATAATTTCGTAAAAATCATTCTGAACGTAACGAAAAAAGTATATTTCATTGTGTTTGTTTATTATTAAATTATTGTAAACTTATCTAAAATATATTTAGTTGGATTAGGCTAAATTAAATTGCGCTAGTTATAATAAGGTTAGGTAAGTATTCTAAGGTTTTTTCCGTAAAAAATTATTTATTTTTACATTAACATAAATAATTTTTTTTTTTGAAATGTATATGAGAAAAAATTAGAAAAGACATAATTTTAAATGAGTTCTTGCTAACTGACCAATTTCACCTATTTTGGCACTAATATATGTGTGTGTGTGTGTGTGTGTGTGTGTGTGTGTGTGTGTGTGTGTATATATATATATATATATATATATATATATATATATATATATATATTAGAGAGAGAGAGTTTTTTTTTTATTTTAATAACAAAGAATTTACTTCGGGAAATAGTGGGTATCCAGTTCGTTGCGTTTCTGATGAAAATAAAAAAAAATAATTTTTGCTGTGCTCGTGGCGCGCTGAATTAGTCGCTGGGGAAGTGGAATAAAATTTTGCTTTGTTGTTCACACACTGCACTCGAATATGTCCTTCCTATATCTTGCTTCACAAAAAATTACCCGAAATATTGTTGCTGGTTTCTTTTTTATTTGCAGACATGACCGAGAATTATCAAGTGTGTTATGGTACTCATTGGAATTTTTTGTCACATGTCCATGGAAAATAATTGCTATCATTGCTTGCTTTCCTTTGTGAAATGAAAAACACACCTCCCACGTCTCATTACCTCGCTGAAAAGGACAAAGACTTTCGTGGATCATTTACATTAATTATGGTTAGACACCACTCTTAGGAGCCCTCTTAGGGTGGGGAAGGTGCCAAAGCCAGAGCTTGCTAGCACCTGCAGGTCACAAGACTGCCACTCCCACGAGCCCCCCCTGGGGCTGGGAAGATGGCAGACAGAGGCCTAGCTTCTCCCTACGAGCCCCGTGAGGGTGGGGATCAACTGTCCTCAGGCTAGGCCTGAGGACAGTTAATCCCGAAGATGAGGAAGTATTTGTACCACCTCCCATGGGAGACATAAGTCTCAAGACACTCCCAAGAGAGGGAGTCGAGGCCGGGTTACCATCTTGAAAAGACCCGGACCGGGAGAGTACCAGCAAATCAAGAGCAACAACAATTTACATTAATTTTCCTTATACAAACTATTACGGCTCAAAAATATGGTAGATAGACATAAGGCAACGAAAAGGTTGAGTTTAAAAGTACATCCCTATATACACTGTGATAAGCTTATTGATAAGATTTGATAGGTAAGGAAAATCACAAGTAATATAAATGCTGAGGCGCTATTAAGAAAAAATTTTTGGGGGGGTTCAAGAGTTTAGCCAGTAAATGGCAGAAAATTTCTGTTCCGACATGAATTCTCTCTCCAGCTCCATCATAAAGATCCATAATAAAGATCCACACATAAAGATCGCTGCTGAGTGTTTCACAAATTTCTAATACAATTAGATATTGACAATGGAAATCTAAAGCGAGTCAAATTTGGTAATCTAAAGTTATTACATGGATGCCTATAACCCAGATTCTTAAATAAAAACGGCAACTTAGAAGACAAGCAGCCCAAAACTAATCTGGACAGTGTCCTAAGATACATAAGTTTTGAAGCGAAACTGATGAAACATTCTCTTGGTACCTCAGGGGTAACAGTTTCCTAAAATCCATCAGCGCATAAACTTTAGAACATTGAAAATTTGTTTAAATTATCAGTGTTGAAAGTTTAAAACAAAATAAGGAACTCATTAAAGCCAGTATTTAAATTTTCTGTTTCTTAGCTAAAACAGAATTTAGTATGAAAAACATACTTAAAATTCGTGGTGTAGAAATTAAATTCAGTGTGTGATCACGAAGAGAATAATTCAGAGGGCTGAGGACAGGATGTTTAGGTGCTGGATCTGACATGCAGAGATGAATTGGGACTAAAAATACAAGGATAAGGTATCTTCCCAGGAACTACTAGAGGAGGCGTGTGAAAGAATCATCGAGTTTTAAGGGCCTAGGAAATAAATAGGATTAGGTGAGTGTATTAGACACGAGTGAATAAAGACAGGTGATTATTAATGGACGCACAGTTGGAGTGTAAAGTAATTCTTATGAAGGGAGACACTGGAGATGTCTGAGGGCAATGTGTGGTGTGAATATTATGCAGAGAATTTGTAGCTTGGAGATTAGGAGGAGGTGCGTAGTAACTAAAATTATTATCCAGAGGGCTGAAGAGGTGGTTCAAACATTAATAGAATAAAATGAAAGGAGGTTTAGTGTGCGAGGGCCTTTAGAGGTACAGCAAGTGTGCGAGTAGTGTTAAATAGGAGTAGGCAAATAGTTTTTATAACTTGACATATTGTTGGAGTGTGAGCAAAGTAGCATGAAAGGGTGCACTCTGAAAGATAATCGGGGCTGCTGCAGTAGGTTATATAAGATTTACACACACACACACACACACACACACACACACACACACACACACACACACACACACACACACACACACACATACATATACATACATACATATGTACATATGTACATATACATCATTAACAGAATTGCAGATTGGCCAGGAGTTGATCCTGCGTTCCCATGCCCAGCCCTGTGTGAACTTGCATCAAGATAACACGCTTAGTATTGCTAGTGTTTAAGGATGGTGGTCCAGTGGAGAGTATGATGCGTACTTTGAACAGTTCACACAGGGCTGGGCATGGGAACGCAAGATCGAGTCCTGGCCAAGTCGCAGTTCTGATAATGATTCAATTATCAGTTGTTTTCTGATTTCATTGATATATATATATATATATATATGTATATATATATATATATATATATATATATATATATATATATATATATATATATATATATATATATATATATATATATGCGCAATAAGATCACAGTAAACAGGTGATTTTAGAATATGCAAAACAACCACTGTGAAAGAATAGAGAAGTTCCAAGCGCTTTCGTGACTACTATTATTATCAAGGAACATTGTTCCTTGATAATGTGAGTGGTTGTTTTGCATATATATATATATATATATATATATATATATATATATATATATATATATAATGTATGTATATGTGAATATATAATGTATATAATGTGCCGAATAGGCAGAACTTGCGATCTTGGCTTAAATAGCAACGCTCATCTTGCCATATAGGACAAGTGAAAATTTGTGTATACAATAATTTCGCCAAAATCATTCTAAACCTAACGAAAAAATATACATTTAACAGTATTTGTTTAGTATTAAATTATTGTAAACAAATCTAAAATTATTTAGTTGGGTTTGGCTAAAATAAATTGCGCTTGTTATAATAAGGTTAGGTAAGTTTTCTAAGTTCCTTTTGGTGCAAAATTATAATTTTTTACATCAACATTAATGAAAAAAATATATCTTAAAACGTATAAGAGAAAATTTTAGAAAGGACCTAATTTTAAATGAGTTCTTGCTAATTGACCAGTTTTACATATTCGGCACGACATATATATATATATATATATATATATATATATATATATATATATATATATATATATATATATATATATGCAAAACAACCACTCTGAAAGAATTGAGAAATTCCAAGCGCTTTCGTGACTACTCACATTATCAAGGAACTATGAAAGTAAAGCATCCAAGGAAGCTATATAAGGGGTCTGGCCAACACCTCACTATCAGATCCCACAACGGTTAAACACCTGACGCGCGCCGGCCCAACTGGACAGGTCCTTTGCACAACTCGCCAACAAACTATTCTACCCAAGAAAATTTAAAAATTATTATTTATCCAGTGTATTATTAAATTCTTCCCAAATTCTATTATAAATGGATCTAATTTACATAAACCAAAGGAAATATTCATATTATTGTCAAAACTGCTTTTTATGAAACAGGATTCAATTATATTCCTGTCGACCATGGACTTGCTTGATACTACTTTCTCAACTTTTTGAAAATCAATTGGATGGTTAAAATCTCTTGCATGAATAAATAGAGCATTGGAATCTTGTCCAGTTCTAACGCTATATTTATGTTGTTTTAATCTTAGTTCGAGATTTTTACCAGTTTGACCGTAATAAACTTTATCGCAAATTTTACAAGGAATCTTGTAGACACATCCATCAGCATTTTGGGGGGAATTCTTTATCAAAAGCTTTTCTTACTGTATCAAGATTTTTGAATACAACTTTAATATTAAAAGTCTTAAGAAGAGAAGGCATATCAACCAAGTTTTCATGGTAAGGGAGAACCTACATATTTTTAGTTGAATAAGGCTGGTTGTCCGTTTTTGGATTGTAAAAAGTATTTCTAGCAACTTTAAAAGATTTATCAATTACATTTCTTGGGTATTTTAAATCATTACCTATTTCATAAATTTTGGGTATTTCCTCATCTATGAACTCAGGACTACAAATTCGTAAAGCTCTCAAAAACATTGATGAGAAAACAGACAGTTTGACTCTATCTTGATGCGAGGAATAATAGTGGACATAGGAACAGTTATTTGTAGGTTTTCTGTAAATTTTAAATTTGAATTCATTATTACCCTTAATAATTAAAACATCTAGAAAAGGCAATGAGTTATTTTCTTCAAACTCAACAGTAAAGTTTATAGAATGGGCTAAGCTATTTAATTTTCCAAGGAAATGGTGTATATCTACATTTTTGGGCATAAGACACAAAATATCATCAACATATCTGAACCATTTAGCTCTATTAGGGAGGATTGTGTTAAGAAACCTTGTTTCAAAAAATTCCATGTATAGGTTACTAAGAACAGGTGAGAGAGGATTTCCCATTGCCATACCAAACTTCTGAGTGTAAAACTTATCATTAAATACAAATTTTGCATCAACAATGCAAAGTTTAATAAGTTTAATGATAGTAGGAACTGGCAATGGTAAATCATAGTTAACGAGTTCTTCAGATAAGAAACTTAATAATCAAAACTAACCATGTTAAAATCATTTAAGTCAGTCAAGGAGCTTAATTTATCAACCAAGTCTATGTTGTTTTTAACATTAAAGTTAGAAATTTGCCAAAAATAGGGCTCAAAATATCAACAAGCCATTTGGATAATTTATATGAAACTGACCCTATGGAGCTAATAATTGGTCTGACTGGATTCCCTGGTTTGTGTGTTTTTATTAGTCCATACATGTAAGGTAAAGTTGGATTAGTGGAAGTAAATTGTTTGACTAATTCATCTTTGCCTTTCAGTAGAAGTTTTATTGTTTTAATGAAATTGCTATTAACGGTTTCTAGGGGATTTTTTCCTAAGTTTAGAATAGGTTTCAGTATCATCTAAGAGATTATTCATTTTTTCTTGGTAATCATTTTCTTTCATAATTACTATTGCATTTATTTTGTCTGCTTTAGTAAAGCGCAAATTTTTATTGTTATTAAGTGTATCATAAGACTTAAAGAATCTTTGAGGGCAATTGGGAATGTTTGGTTTTAACATAGAGCTATATACCATTCCTTTACTAATATTAATTTCATCAGAGGATAAATCAGAAAATTTTTCAAAGTTACAAAAGGCTTTTGAAATTTCAACATTATTAAGTTTTTTTGAAGTTGCAAGACTTAGGCCAAAACTTAGAGCAGCAGTTGTATGTTTGTCTAAAATTTCATCTGTTGTGGGATCTGATAGTGAGGTGTTGGCCAGACCCCTTATATAGCTTCCTTGGATGCTTTACTTTCATAGTTCCTTGATGATGTGAGTAGTCACGAAAGCGCTTGGAATTTCTCTATTCTTTCAGAGTGGTTGTTTTGCATATTCTGAAATCACCTGTTTACTGTGATCTTATTGTATATATATATATATATATATATATATATATATATATATATATATATATATATATATATATATATATATATATATATATATATATATATATATATAGTTAGTGCCGAATAGGCAGAACTTGCGATCTTGGCCACGTTCATCTTGCCATATAAGACGAGTGAAAATTTTTGTATGCAATAATTTCGCCAAAATCATTCTGACCCTAACGATAAAAATATATTTTACTGTGTTTGTTTAGTATTAAATTATTGTAAACGTATCTAAAATATATTTAGTTGGGTTAGGCTAAAATAAATTGTTCTTGTTATAATAAGGTTAGGTAAGTTTTCTAAGATTCTTTTGGTGCAAAATTATAAATTTTTACAGTATCATTAATGATAAAAATATGTCTTTATATGCATAAGAGAAAATTTTAGAAAAGACTTAATTTTAAATGAGTTCTTGCTAGTTGACCAGTTTTACATATTCGGCATGACATTATATATATATATATATATATATCTATATCTATATATATATATAAATATATATATATATATATATATAAACCCCAAGATCGGCAAGTATATGAACATAAGCCAACGGGATCAGACCTTTGGATCATGGGGAAAACATGCCACACGTTTCCTTAAAGAACTGGGTTCCAGGCTCATCGACACCACCAGGGACCCAAGGGCAGCCACTTTCATGTTCCAGCGCCTCAGCGTGGCCATCCAGAGGGGAAATGCATGCTGCATACTGGAGGACCTGGAGGAGATTCATAACCTTTGATATATTGTTCCAATGTACTCATGTTTGTGTTTTCTATCAATGTATTCTGTCTATTAATAAAGTACATATATAATATAAAATATAGGGGGTGGTAGGAGAAGAAAATATTCAGACAGCTCCGGGGAGAGCCTTGAGTTTTCTCTGAGGTATGTTTATTTTCTTCTCTGAAGATGAGGGTCCCCAGGAAAGTTCTAGAGGTGGTACCTCCCTGTAATTGTTTTACATGGTAGGATTGCTGGTGTCATTTTTTTCTGTCTCATACACTTAGGTCACACTACACATGCATGTACAACCTTATGTATACACACTCCTCTCGTTTTTTTTTTTTTTTAGTTCTTGCTCATTTCCGCTCATCTCCATGGGGACGACACGTAAGCCATGCGTGTCGTAAGAGGCGACTAAAATGCCGGGAGCAAAGGGCTAGTAACCCATTCTCCAGTATGAATTACTAAATTTAAAAAGAAAAACTTTCGTTTTCCTCTTTAGGTCACCCTGCTTTCGTTATTTCTCAGAATTCCTTGGTGTGAGAAATCGCGAAACTTTTGGAATTTCTCTGTTACTGCCTGTCTCAAGATTACTACCATTGTTACAATACAGAGACTTTCCTTTACGTTAAGTTTCCTTACTTGGCAAGTTGAAGGTAACGTGATCCTGGGCAATCGAGCGAGAGCGACTAGATGATGGAGCCAAATCATATATTAGGGATCTTGCAAATGCAAAGGGGAAATGGGGGAGTAAATATTTATTTAGCCTTTTTTCATGAAATATGTACAGTATTCCAATTTGGGAACATTCATTAACTATAACCTTCTCTTTTATATATTTTATATAAAGGGATATTCAGTGTAAGTCATGGAACATATTTCAGGCTGCCCATTTATTATTCACTTCTTTTTTATATAAGGCGTGTGAAGCCTATATTACCAGTAATGAGTAGGCTCTCTTTTCTATTTCTCTCTCTTCTTCTCTCATAATTAAATTTGCTTTACCAAACTTAAAATGTGTTTATGCTGTTTTCTTCTTGCATATTGAAAATAATGCTTTATTTCGACATTTGCAGTTCTTCTCACTTTTTTTTTTTTAAATTTCACTTCTAAGGGAACTCGGTAGCGCAGTCAACTCACTTACGAATTTCCTTCGTTCGATCCGCGGCATGAGCGGAAACGTTGGGGATGTTTCTTTACACCCGCCCCTACCACCTAGTAGTAAGTAGGTACCTGGTTATGGCAGACTAATGCTGAGGACTACTTCACCTAAGGATCATGTACCGAAAGCTTCAAAACTTGTAAAGCATCAAAAAACCTATTCATCAAACTCTTCATCCAAGTCCCTAACGGGGGCGGGGGGGGATGCATAAAACCAAAACTGATTAATTGACACACTGCTGAAGATGCCGCTGTATAGTGTGAGTATGGAGGCCGCTAGAGGAAGAGTTAAAACAATTCGAATGGCCTGAGTCGGAGAGTGCCAAGAAGGAATTAGGGACAGCCAAAAGGAAATCTCCAGCATGTGGTGTCTTCACTGCTCTGAGTCGAACTGTATCCTTTACACAGTCATTGTCAAGCAGTCTTTATGCGATTTTTCTCCACAATGGGTCTTTTACAATGTGACTGTTTGTGTGGAGAAATTTTCTCCAGGAGGGGGGTATCAGCCCCCTTCAGCCCCCTTCAGCCCCTTCAGTCCCTTTCAGCCCAGAGGGGCCCAGCCCTCTCAGAAGGGGCAATTATCTTGTTTACTGCTACAGCGAGTAATTGACCCCAGATGCAGTACCAGTATACGACCTGTGGTCAAGCGACCGCCGCTCCTTGCAGTCCAGTGTTGCAGAGTGTATTTTAATAAGAGACAGTCCATCTCTTACCTTAGCAGGACAATTAAGGAAAATCCTTCTCCCATTTTATTACCATGGTAGAGATAGTGTATATTGTTGTCTATGCTTAAGACAGCAAGAATCAAACATTCTTCTTTGCTTCATGGAGGAAGTGGCAAGGAAGCAAAGGTACTATGTCAGCTTTTCCTTTGTGCTAGGGGAGTAACGGCGTGGGGTGCTGTGGCGTCTTCAGATTACTTTTGACTCTACTGAGAATGACACTGACGCCAGGAAAATCAACAAAGAACACTGATCTGTGTGTTAGTGTGAACAAAGTGTCTCATAAAACACAATAAACACTTAAGAGAAGTGTGATCAGCTTCTTTAGTGATAAGATTGTGAACAATAAAGAAAAATCTTGTGGAACATAGTGTACCAGTGCGAGTATTCCTAGACTATCGAAGACGTGGACATCCAAGGACACTTCAGCTTCTATCAAGTCACCGATATCTGTCGAAGGTGTGAAGAACACCATAGCTCATGCTACAAGAGCAAGGTAGGTTACGAATTTCTTGTAGTACCTGGGACTGCGCAGTTCTTGAGTAGCAAGGAGTTTGTAATCAACCTATAGTCGGCAGTAAGGTGCGGACTTTTGAGTCCAAACAAATAAGTTTGTCAGCAATCAGTGAATGAAATATGCTGACATAACACCCCCTAGGGGTAAATTATTGTTTACATAATATGATCTATTCCAGCCCGTTGAGAGATGATCATGACAACAATTCAAGACCTCGTCTGCAGGGGCGGCTGTGTAGACGATTTGCTGTCTTTTATCAGCTAGGTGTTCCCTATATTTAAATTTATAAATAAGCTTAGCTGGTAATACCATTTCTCAACAGTTTGTGTTCTCAGGGAAAAGCTGGTCTGCAAATATATCACACTCCGCTACTGCTTAAATGAACTCGTTGTTGAGAGCTGCTGTCACTCCTCTCATGCATTCTAAAACTATCTCCTGCTAAAGATTTTTTTTTTTTGGTGTTATTTTGTTTTCGTTAAATAGTTTAGGTAAATAAAAGCGAGTGTGCGCGTTACCTTAACAAGAGTAGTCTGATTCCTACACTAAACAGGTATTGGTGATTTCTATCCCACAAAAAATCCACAGCTAATCCTCTTCGCTTACCACATATATGTTTAAGCAAAAAATCTTATATTTTTGAAATAAAAAAAGAGGTTTTGTATTCTCAAATCAAATTTTACTTTTCCTGGCATTCCAGTGTTAACAGGGATGAGAGTCAGATGACACGAGACTACCTACAACAAGCTATGCATATTGATGGTGTGGTGGAAGTCTAGTCCTGGTCGCTCTAACTTTATTATTGGTAGCAGAGGGAGAGGGAGGGGGAAGAGAAAGGGAGGGGCGAGGGGGAGGGGGGAAAGGAAAATAAGCGTATATAGCAATAACTATCTGCAGATTAATGATTTTTAACAGGAAGTGGTTTTCATTCTCGTTATAAAAACTATTATCGAAGTAATTTATATAAAGCAACCATATTCGAAGATTTAAATACATTCTTATCAAATTAAACATCTTTTTTTCTTTTTTTTCTTATTTTTTCAAAACAACATTAGAACTTTAGTTAATCAGAAACCCTGAATTCATATCCAGGAATTTTAAGGTTGCCAAAAAAAATCGACTTCTGGTTTTTCGTCAGTGTTCAGTTATGTATTAAGAAATCCGATCAAGAACTTAGGCAATATATAGTTCGAAGAAGTGTTCAGTTTTTCTTAGTCTTTCTCGGGTCAATAAACAAGGTTGGATCTGCAGCCAGTGTTGTCAGGACAAACTCGGAGTATGTCATTTGGTCCAGTTGGTCACTGCTGATGTCATGGTCCAACAGTGACTCAGTAACTATGACCGAGAGAGAGACCAGCTTCAGTCAACGGGCTCAAAAAGGAAAGCACAATTAAATCAGTGTTACTCTATAAAGCTTAACGTTACATTAAGCAGAAACAGGGCAGAAGCCATATTTGATAGAATAACTAAATGTGCAAAAAATAGCAAGCAGCGCAAAAACAAAAAAAAGTAAATCATGAACAGAAACTGAAAGAGAGGATAAAAACGATGGAGGAAAGAGAGGCAAGGATGGAGATGGGCAGGGGAAACTTAAAGGTCCAGCTTATGTGAGTGTGGAATGAGTGGGTAGATATCGAAGGAGGGATACTCTTGCGACCCAGTGTCTCTAAAATCCTACCCATCTCTGAGGTACAACTAATATCAGTAAGTGTTATATCTGTTTTAGTTGTACCCTCCCCAAATTGTGTAATAATAATAATTCAGGACTGTACCTTCTCACCCACATTATGCTTAATCTCCAACTTTTATGTATGCTTCAGCTATCTTATAAATCCTTTCCGAATACAGTACTTGGCGTGACTTACAGATGCTGCATATTCCCTGATTTTGTGTCATCTGTAATCTATGGATTTTTTTTTATCATGAGCCGCATTATTAAATTATGCATATTGTGACATAAATGTACAAATGACCAATTCCGAGGACTTCCCCTCATCATTTTTCACATATAACATTCGAAACTACTCGCTGCCTTCTGTCAGAGAACTAGTTAATGGTAGAGGTTTAAAGATTATTACCTGTACTATAAGATTTAGGCTTTCCTAAAAGCATAATGTATTATTACAACACATGGCTGCTCTACCTGACCGTTTAAGATACCAGCAAAAACGCAATCAATAGAGTAATAAAAGGACTGAGGAAAAAAGAATACACGAGATTTTAGCTTTTGCTTAACCGTGTATGCCACCACCAAACTTACAAGCATGTACACGCTATATAAAGAGTCTGACAAATACCACAATACAGTTAATTTTGGTCTGGACAGATCGTAAGCATGAAATATCTCACGAGCTACAGCATTTACACACCTATGCAGAGGACAGCTTGAGGCTTGTGAGGAACTGAAGCTACAGGGAGGTCTCCTAATGCAATGTAACCAACCCTTCGGCCGCCACTCCCTCCTCATCTTGACTAGCAGATCTGTACAGCTGGCAGCTACTCCATATGTAAATGTTTTTTTATGGTATGCAGAATTATAGTTACATACGATGCACGTAATATATAACAAAGTACTCGGCCAAAGGCTACAGTTAACTAGTCACTGATATACATATGGAAAACACCTGTGTCGGAACATTGTTCCTGACGAATATATTATCAACAACACTCATAGAATTAACGCTCCTCTACTTTCATGTACGTAAAGAGCGGCAGGTGTGTGGGGTAAGAAGTCGTTGTGGGAATGATTGGGGAGGTGGTGAGTGATTTTGAGAGGGAAGAGAAGAGGGTAAATGAGATGAATGAGGTGAGAGTAAGTTTGTAGATGATTAAGGAGAGTTGGGAGGTAAACTGGGTGGGGGTGAAAGTGATTTTGAGTTGATTGGAGTTGAGAGATTTTGTGTTGAGATTTTTGGCCTTACCAGCTAAGATATAATTATATATAATGAACACTTAGCTGATAAATGACAGCAAATCGTCTACACAGCCGCCCCTGCAGACGAGGTCTAGAAGCTGTCGAAACCATCACAACAATGGGCTGTCAAGAGATACAATTTGTAAGTATAAATTACCCCTAGGGGGTGTTATGTCAGCATATTTCATTCGATGATGGCTGACGAAATACTTACTTGTTTGGACTCAAAAGTCCACACCTTACTGCCGATTATAGGTTGATTACAAACTCCTTGTGACTCAAGAATTGCGCAATCCCCCGATCTACAAGAAATTCGTAACATACCTTGCTCTTTGTAACGTGAGCTATGGTGTTCTCAACACCTTCGACAGGTATCGGTGACTTGATAGAAGCTGAAGTGTCTTTGGATGTCCACGTCTTCCATTGTCTAGGAAACGCACACTGTACACTATGTTCCACAAGATTTGTCTTTATTGTTCACAATGTATCACAAGAGAAGCTGATCACACTTCTCTTAAGAGTTTATTGTGTTTTGTAAGACACTTTATTCACACTAACGCACAGATCAGTGTCCTTTGCTGGTTATCCTGGCGTCAGTGTCTCGTAGTAGAGTCAAAGTTAGTCTGCCAGACGCTACAGTGCTCCATGCCGTCACTGCCCCCAGCACAAAAAAAAACGCTGACCTAGTACCTTGCATCCTTGTCACCTCCTCGATGAAGCAAAGCAGAATGTTTGTTTCTTGCTGTCTTAATCATAGACAACAATGTACAATATCTTTACTATGGTAATAAGTGGGAGCAGGATTTTCCTTAATTGTCCTGCTAAAGTAAGAATGTATTGTCTCTTATAAAAATACACGTTGCAACACCGCTGCAAGGAGCAGAGGTCACTTGATTACGTGGCATAGCATCTGTGATCAATTACTCACTCTAGCAGTAAACAGACGCTCGCCCCTTCTGAGTGGCCCCTCCGGGCTGAAAGGGCTGAAGGGGGCTGAAGGGGGCTGATACCCCCCTCCTGGAGAAAATTTCTCCACACTGGGGGGCGGCGGTGGTTCGCTGCAAGTGAACTATTCATCACTTAACATTAATTTGATTTTCTCACTCGCCACCACTGCTGCTTGTCTTTTCTGAACAGCTTTAGTCTGTGTGGTTTCTGGAGAATCACTAATTTTGTTTTCAACACTGTGTAATTCTAACGGCACTAGTTTATTTATTGTCCGCTTATTCACTACACCTTTGCTCAAAACATCAACTGTCCTGATGATTCCATTTGCATCAGGATATATGGTCACAATTTTTCCAAGTGGCCATTGGGACCTCGGACCATCATTGTCGATAATCACTGTGTCACCAGGTCTTAAGGACTTATGATTTTCAGGAACACCAGCTCCATAGAAGTGTTCTCTCAATGAGGTGAGATAGTCTTCTCGCCAAATTTTCTCCCAACATTCAATCACTTTATTAAGGTGTTTGAATTTACGTCTGAGTTGCTCAGGTTCGAAATAAGTAGGATCCTCTATGATTTCTTTATCATTCATGGGAGGAACAGGTTCGAGCCTTCTGCCATGGAGTAAATGAGATGGACTTAACACTTCTAAATTGTCCATATCATCGGTAACATAAGTTAGAGGTCTGTTGTTGACTCTATTTTCTATTTCAGTCACAACTGTACGGAATTCTTCTAAGTCTATTCTCTGACGATGAAGAGTCTTCCTTAAACAACGTTTTACAATGCCGATCATTCTTTCATAAAATCCGCCGTGCCATGGAGATTTAGGAGGAATGTATCTCCAACGACATCTGCGTTGATTCAGCATCTGTTGTACTTCTGGTTGATCAAAGATCTTGCTTATATAAGCAACACCAGCAACAAAGTTCGTTGCATTATCTGAAATCATCAGTCTGGGACATGCCCTTCTGGCTGCAAACCTTCTGAATAATTTGATAAAAGTTTCAGCAGACATGTCAGTGGCTACTTCTAGATGTACTGCTCTAGTTGTAGCACAAGTGAACAAACAGATGTACACCTTGATGGGAACTTTGTCAAATGTTTTGGTTAAAATTATTGGTCCAGTGTAATCTACACCTGTCACCTCAAATGGAGTGATATGACACACTCTTTCAGAGGGATATGGAGGTGGACCTGGATACTGACATACTCGCATATCGTAGTGACGACAAGTAATACAGTCCTTTATTTGTTTTTTCACACTTTGTCGACCTTGAGGTATCCAGTAGGACTGTCGTATATGACAAAGTGTGTCAGCTACCCCACCATGTAACACGTTACTGTGGGCGTTTTGCACAATCAGTTTTGTTAGCCAATGATTCTTGGGGATCAATATTGGATGTATGGCTTCTTTAGGTAGTGAAGAATTATGAATTCTTCCTCGACATCTTATAATCTTTTCTGAGTCGAGATAAAGTCCTAAAGAATTAATCATGACAGGTTTCTTTGGGAATTTATCTTGTGTTTCTAGAAATTTATATTCTGTAGAGAAAACATCTTTCTGTATTAGTTTCACCCAGTATTTAATGGGTTCAAGATATTCATAATCAGGTTTTATTCCTTTAATGAATTTAAAGACAAGAGCTGTAACTCTTAAGAGTTTACCCAAAGATGAGTATTTAGATTCATCAATTACTATTTCTGTTGTGTCTGCAGTATTTACACAACTTATTTCTGCTGTGTTCAAGCAGACTGTGTCTTCTGGCATAATGTGAGCTTTTTGCTGAGGCCAGTTAATTTCATTAGAGAGCCAGTTCGTCCGTGGAGCCATAATTTATTATCCACAAATTTCTTGAGAGGGACACCACGTGACAACATGTCAGCTGGATTCTCTTGGGTAGAGACGTGAAGAAAGAGATAATCTCTCTGCATCTCTTTTATTTCTGCTTCTCTGTTCTGTACATAGACCAACTTACTCTTATTATTTCTTAACCACTGGAGAACTGCCTCATTATCACTCCAGATCACGGTTTTCTCAATAGTGAGATGATCAAATACTTTGTTGAGATAGACAGCTAATTTTGTACCTACATAGAGTGCTGTCAGTTCCAATTGTGGTACTGTTCTGACCTTCAAGGGTGCTACCCTGGCCTTTGAAGTAATTAGTGTACTTCCTTCAGCATTACTCATGTAAGCTACAGCGCCATAACCTCTGGTTGACGCATCACAGAACACATGTAATGTGTACTTGTTTCCCTCTTGACCTATTTGTCTGGGAAATTTAATTTGATGAAGTTGTTTAAACTCCTTGGATATTTCATCCCATGCTTGACTCATTTCTAGAGGCAAGTTCTCATCCCATCCAATTTTGAGTTTCCATGCATCTTGCATAAGCATTTTACCTTTTATGGTAATTGGTGAGACGAGTCCTAGAGGATCAAAACATTGTGATACCTCTGACAGTAAACTACGTTTAGTGAGTGTACTGCATGATTTATTGTTTATCCTTTTGAGACTCAAAGTATCTTCCTGTGTGTTCCAATTAAGTCCCAGCATATTGTTGTAATCAGGAATTTCAGTTTCAGGGAAATCTTCTTTGATAAGTTCCCTTAATTGCTTTGAATTTGTATTCCACATCCTTAGAGGCATATTTGCTTCTTTCATCTCCTTGTTAGCTTCTCTGTATAAGGATTTCAAATCATCCTCTTTATTCACAGTACCTTGAAGATTGTCCACATAGAAACTTTTCTTTAAGACTTCTTTGAAGGGACTTTCAGATTTCTTCAAATGTGTATTTAGAGTAGCTTCTAGTAAGAATGGAGAGGATGTGGCACCAAATAATACTGATTTGAAACGATAAGTTTTCACAGAACTTTGAGGATCATGTGGATTTTCAGGCCACAAGAATCGAGTATAATCTCTATCTATTTCTTGTAGTCCTACTCTTAAGAAAGCCTTGGAAATATCAGCCGTGTAGGCATATGGGTTTGTGCGAAATTTCATAAGCACGTCTCCAAGCTTCTCAGTTGTGAGGGTCCGGTCATCAGACAGTCATTAAGACTTGCTACATCTTTATTTGCACGTGCGCTGCAATTATATACAACACGTAGTGGAGTGGTTTCAGAATCTTTTCTGACTCCATGGTGCGGGAGATAATGAGCGTTTGTCTTGAACTTATCTTCGACTATTTCCTCAATGAATTTATTGTCCAACTGTTCTTGTATGATATTATCATAGACAGTCAGTAACTCTGGATTCTTCCTGAGCTCATGTATTTGTGCTTTCATCTGTCCGAAAGCCATGCGATAATTGCTAGGCAGATGTGGTGGATTTAATTTCCATGGTAACCTAACCCAATACTGTCCATCTTGATATCTGACAGTGTCCAAATATTGGTTATAAGTCTGAGACTCTTGTGGGCTTGGTTTATTTACATCAATACCTATCGCATCTAAATCCCACAACTTATCAACTGGTTCATTCATTTCTTCCAGTAATGATAATTTTTGCTGTGGTACATGATCAGCGGTTATTCTCGTAACTAGTACATTTTCCACTGAATCAATATCAGCTTCTTTCCCACTTTGAGAGGGAATGGGACCACATATCATGTGGCCTCCTGCTGTTTTCAGCAAGTGAACATCATGTTTACTTACTATATTTTGCACAAAACAGTGATAATAATCACTTCCAATGATTAAATCAATTGGACTAATTGTGTCCGTCTGTATGTCAGGACAGGCTAACTTGACCTTAGCTGCTTTCAGTGCTGCAACTGTTTCTTTTAATCCCTGGATCTGCACAGACTTAGGCAAATCATCTACTACCACAGCTTCTACTGTCTTTTTCCTGTTTCCTAGACCAACAGTGATTTTGGCTAGGTCATATGTCTGTTTACCAGAATTGTGGAAAAAACCAGCTATATCTAACTGTATTTTGGCATAGGGTTGTTTATTCAGTTTCTGCAACACTGATCTTCTTATGAAGGACCTTTGTGAGCCTTGATCAAATAGTGTTAGCACATTGGTTTTGTGTAATTTATTAGATAACTCAACTCGAGCTATCGGGAGAGCAGTTGCTTTAAACTTATCTCTCACATTTAATGCTGTTGCTTGTTGACTTCCTGATTCTGTGGAAGTCTGCTGCTGTTCAGCAAAAGTATTTGGGCATAATGCTGTATGATGCATACCCTTGCATTTAAAACACTTCTTCAGTGAGCATTTTCCTCCCTTGTGTTCACCTAAACACTTGATGCATCTTTTCAGCTGATGAATACGTTGTTTACGTGCCTCCATTGATGTGTATTGAATACAATACTGTGCCCAATGTGTTCCATCACAAAGTACACATTTTGGAGTACGTTTATGTGTGACAGTTTGTTTACTGTCTGTTGTATTCACAGCTTGATAAATGCCTATATGGGATTTCCCATTATGTGGTTTAGTGGGAGTAGGTATACTCTTTTTATACTGAGTTGAAGGTTTATTATCCACGGGATTTGTGGATTTTTCATCTTGTCTCGTTGCTTGCATGCATGAAACTATTGTTTGTAAACCATTGCTAATTTCCTCACAAGTGAAATAGCGTTTATTGAACATAATATTTAATCGTTCAATAGTTTGTGGTGACAACTTATCTTGTACAATACCACTGATAAACCAATCACATTGTCTTAGGTCATATTTAGCACCTAGAGATCTGAGACTATTGTCTAATGTAATTCTAAATGCCTGTAAGTCTGAAAAACAATGTTTGGGTGGCTTCAAGCTTGATATTAAGACTGCATGTCTAACTCTAGCCTTGTCAGCATCGAAGTAATTGTCTGCTAAGACACGTAAGGCTATTTGATAATTGCCTTTAACCACCGGAAATGACTTAATCAGTTCATAGGGTTCTCCCTTCACAAGACATTTAAGATAATTAAACTTAGCAATCTCATCTATGTCAGTTCGTGAATTTACTATGGATTGAAAACCACTAATGAATTCTTCATAATTATGACCTTGGAAAATAGGTAATGACAATGTAGGTAAGCTTGGTAATGGGACACTTGTTGTTACAGGTGTAACAGTTGGTTGCCCACTAGTAGTAGGTCTCTGTGACAGAGTTTTACGGCAGATAGCCTGTACTCCTGTCCACCTTAATTGTTGATCACTAAAAGTATCCAAAATAAGTTCCTTTAATATAACAGGTAGATCTATAAGAAACAAACTTTAACACAATCTTGTCTCTTAATTTCTGTCTATAAACATTATAAACACTATGTGTGTATATATACACTCAGACAAACATCATCACTTGGGTGTTGTCTTAATCAGCGATTTCGCCAGATTGGAGCAGTTGATGGAGGGTGCAGGATACCATCCCCCGTCTTCTTGTTGGGTGAGTCACCCAGCTCCCGTTTTCGTTGGGTGAACGCTGGGTGAGCGCCCGTTTTCTTTTGGCTGCCCATTCTCTGTGATT
>NC_091296.1:46765386-46890386 GCF_038502225.1 Cherax quadricarinatus
TTTTCCTGTAAAGATTACTAAAAAGAATAAGAAGAAGAAAATTGTCAAAGTGGGAAGTCTGAATGTGCATGGATGTTGTGCAGATGATAAGAAAGAGATGATTGTGGATGCTATGAATGAGAAGAAGCTGGATGTCCTGGCTTTAAGTGAAACAAAGCTGAAGGGGGTGGGAGAGTTTCAGTGGAGAGGAATAAATGGGATTAGGTCAGGGGTTTCAAATAGAGTTAGAGCTAAAGAAGGAGTAGCAATAATGTTGAAGGATAAGCTATGGCAGGAAAAGAGGGACTATAAATGTATTAGTTCAAGGATTATGTGGAGTAAAATAAAGATTGGATGTGAAAAGTGGGTTATAATAAGCGTGTATGCACCTGGAGAAGAGAGAAGTGTAGAGGAGAGAGAGAGATTTTGGGAAATGTTGAGTGAATGCGTGGGGAGTTTTGAATCAAGTGTGAGAGTAATGGTGGTTGGGGATTTCAATGCTAAAGTGGGTAAAAATGTTATGGAGGGAGTAGTAGGTAAATTTGGGGTGCCAGGGGTAAATGTAAATGGGGAGCCTTTAATTGAGCTATATGTAGAAAGAGATTTGGTAATAAGTAATATATATTTTATGAAAAAGAGGATAAATAAATATACAAGGTATGATGTAGCACGTAATGAAAGTAGTTTATTAGATTATGTATTGGTGGATAAAAAGTTGATGGGTAGGCTCCAGGATGTACATGTTTATAGAGGGGCAACTGATATATCGGATCATTATTTAGTTGTAGCTACAGTTAGAGTAAGAGGTAGATGGGAAAAGAGGAAGGTGGCAACAACAAGTAAGAGGGAGGTGAAACTGTATAAATTAAGGGAGGAGGAAGTTCGGATGAGATATAAGCGACTATTGGCAGAAAGGTGAGTAGTGCAAAGAAGAGTAGGGGGGGGTTGAAGAGGGTTGGAATAGTTTTAAAAATGCAGTATTAGTGTTTTGTGGTTATAGGAGGGTGGGGGCAGGAGGAAAGAGGAGTGATTGGTGGAATGATGTAAAGGGTGTGATAAAAGAGAAAAAGGTAGCTTATGAGAGGTTTTTACAAAGCAGAAGTGTTATAAGAAGAGCAGAGTATATGGAGAGCAAAAGAAAGGTGAAGAGAGTGGTGAGAGAGTGCAAAAGGAGAGCAGATGAAAGAGTGGGAGAGGCACTGTCAAGAAATTTTAATGAAAATAAGAAAAAAATTTGGAGTGAGTTAAACAAGTTAAGAAAGCCTAGGGAAAGTATGGATTTGTCAGTTAAAAACAGAGTAGGGGAGTTAGTAGATGGGGAGATGGAGGTATTAGGTAGATGGTGAGAATATTTTGAGGAACTTTTAAATGTTAAGGAAGAAAGGGAGGCGGTAATTTCATGCACTGGTCAGGGAGGTATACCATCTTTTAGGAGTGAAGAAGAGCAGAATGTAAGTGTGGTGGAGGTACGTGAGGCATTACGTAGAATGAAAGGGGGTAAAGCAGCTGGAACTGATGGGATCATGACAGAAATGTTAAAAGCAGGGGGGGATATAGTGTTGGAGTGGTTGGTACTTTTGTTTAATAAATGTATGAAAGAGGGGAAGGTACCTAGGGATTGGCGGAGAGCATGTATAGTCCCTTTACATAAAGGGAAAGGGGACAAAAGAGATTGTAAAAATTATAGAGGAATAAGTTTACTGAGTATACCAGGAAAAGTGTACGGTAGGGTTATAATTGAAAGAATTAGAGGTAAGACAGAATGTAGGATTGCGGATGAGCAAGGAGGTTTCAGAGTGGGTAGGGGATGTTTAGATCAAGTGTTTACATTGAAGCATATATGTGAACAGTATTTAGATAAAGGTAGGGAAGTTTTTATTGCATTTATGGATTTAGAAAAGGCATATGATAGAGTGGATAGAGGAGCAATGTGGCAGATGTTGCAAGTATATGGAATAGGTGGTAAGTTACTAAATGCTGTAAAGAGCTTTTATGAGGATAGTGAGGCTCAGGTTAGGGTGTGTAGAAGAGAGGGAGACTACTTCCCGGTAAAAGTAGGTCTTAGACAGGGATGTGTAATGTCACCATGGTTGTTTAATATATTTATAGATGGGGTTGTAAAAGAAGTAAATGCTAGGGTGTTCGGGAGAGGGGTGGGATTAAATTTTGGGGAATCAAATTCAAAATGGGAATTGACACAGTTACTTTTTGCTGATGATACTGTGCTTATGGGAGATTCTAAAGAAAAATTGCAAAGGTTAGTGGATGAGTTTGGGAATGTGTGTAAAGGTAGAAAGTTGAAAGTGAACATAGAAAAGAGTAAGGTGATGAGGGTATCAAATGATTTAGATAAAGAAAAATTGGATATCAAATTGGGGAGGAGGAGTATGGAAGAAGTGAATGTTTTCAGATACTTGGGAGTTAACGTGTCGGCGAATGGATTTATGAAGGATGAGGTTAATCATAGAATTTATGAGGGAAAAAAGGCGAGTGGTGCGTTGAGGTATATGTGGAGTCAAAAAACGTTATCTATGGAGGCAAAGAAGGGAATGTATGAAAGTATAGTAGTACCAACACTCTTATATGGGTGTGAAGCTTGGGTGGTAAATGCAGCAGCGAGGAGACGGTTGGAGGCAGTGGAGATGTCCTGTTTAAGGGCAATGTGTGGTGTAAATATTTTGCAGAAAATTCGGAGTGTGGAAATTAGGAAAAGGTGTGGAGTTAATAAAAGTATTAGTCAGAGGGCAGAAGAGGGGTTGTTGAGGTGGTTTGGTCTTTTAGAGAGAATGGATCAAAGCAGAATGACATGGAAAGCATATAAATCTATAGGGGAAGGAAGGCGGGGTAGGGGTCGTCCTAGAAAGGGTTGGAGAGAGGGGGTAAAGGAGGTTTTGTGGGGCGAGGGGCTTGGACTTCCAGCAAGCGTGCGTGAGCGTGTTAGATAGGAGTGAATGGAGACGAATGGTACTTGGGACCTGACGATCTGTTGGAGTGTGAGCAGGGTAATATTTAGTGAAGGGATTCAGGGAAACCGGTTATTTTCATATAGTCGGACTTGAGTCCTGGAAATGGGAAGTACAATGCCTGCACTTTAAAGGAGGGGATTGGGATATTGGCAGTTTGGAGGGATATGTTGTGTATCTTTATATGTGTATGCTTCTAAACTGTTGTATTCTGAGCACCTCTCCAAAAACAGTGATAATGTGTGAGTGTGGTGAAAGTGTTGAATGATGAAAGTATTTTCTTTTTGGGGATTTTCTTTCTTTTATGGGTCACCCTGCCTCGGTGGGAGACGGCCGACTTGTTGGAAAAAAAAAATTATATATATATATATATATATATATATATATATATATATATATATATATATATATATATATATATATATATATATATAGGGAAGTACCACCTCTATAGCTGGAATGGGGACCCTCCTCCTTAGAGAAAACAATAAATGTACCTCAGGGAAAACTCAAGGTTCTTCCCGGAGCTGTTTGAATATTTTCTTCTCCTACCACCCCCTATATATTTTATATTCTATGCGAACATTTATTAATAAACAGAATACATTTACAGAAAAAACAAACATGAGTACAATGGCACAATGTATCAAAGATCATTAATTTCTTCCAGCTCCTCCGAGGCTGGATGCGAGCCAAGTATGCAGCAAGCATTTCCCCTCTGGATGGCTACGCTGAGGCGCTGGAACATGAAAGCGGCTGCCCTTGCGTCCCTGGTGGTGTCGATGAGTCTGGAACCCAATTCTTTAAGGAAACGTGTGGCATTTTTTTCCCCTTGTTCCCAAGGTCTCTGATCCCACTGGGACAAATTGATACTGTTGGCTTATGTCCCTGTACTTGCTGATCTTTTACTCCTCCCTGTGGTCAGCAGCTCCTCCCTGTCGCCCCACACTGTGACGGATATAGGTGTCAGCCAGTGTGGACACACAGGCATAGTCCCATGCTAAGAGCTTGTCATTCTTCCAAGGATAGATGGTGATCCCGTGGAGGCGGTTTGCCGAGTTGTGGGTATTGTTGGCTGCTAGTGATCGGGGCTCCCTCTCGGCTGGGCATCCAGCTGTAGCAAGGGTTCTCTTAATGATGATGTTGACCTCATTGTGTCTTGCATGCCAGCCCTTGGTTTTGGAACAGTTAAGACCATGTAGACCATATTGGTCTGCTTGCGCTTCGCCGCAAATACACGTATATTCTGTGTGAATTGGGGCAGCAAGGCGCAGAGCCACTGCAATACGGAGGGTCTTAGGGTCGAGTCGCGTTCCCATTGCCGATATGTGAACTGTTTGGAGGAAGTCCCCGAAGTGAAGTGTGCTCACAGCCTGGAGACGGGCAATCTCCCTATCTGATGTTGCAGCCCTGAGCATGTTGGCAAGCACCCATCCCAGCTTGACTGTTTGTGAGCCAGTGATGCACTAGGGTTTGGTGCTGGAGCAGCAAGAGTCTCCCATTCAATGATGGCGCTGGCATAGCTAGGGTCTTCTATTCCTGCTGAGTAGCTGTGGGTATCAGGAAGAATTTGTCTTATCAACTCGTTTGATGCTATGGAAGAGGACAGGAAAGCTAGTAGAGCAATCTGGGAGGATCTGCGTACTCCTAGCCCTCCAAGCCTGATCGGAAGTGAGGCTTGCAACCACTGTCCATCTTAAAGGGAAAGATTCAATACACACTCTAGCATGGTCTTAAGGAGAGAGTCATAATCCTTGAGTTTTGGAATGCTGAAGGCTGGGGAGCATCTCAGAAAGTAGGTAAGTTTAGGGATTGACAGGCACCTGGTGAGTAGGTAGAAGGCATCACGTGTGTCAATGTCTTTCATCCTGCTTTCCATCGTCCGGAGGTCTGAGACTTTTTTTTTCTAGGATCAGATCGATGGCATTGGACCCAAGAGGAGCCGAAGAGAGTGCTTTTGGCTGGATCAATGGCTCGTGTTCCTGGTAAAACGGCGCTAATATTCTGGATCATCTGTTGATTGGTAGAAACTATTTCACATTTGGTGGGGTTTAAAGAAAGGCCCAGGCTTTCTCCCATGTCTTTAATTTTACTGATGTCCTCTAGGAGAGATTCTGTTGTGCCAGCTAGGGTACCGTCGTCCAGGAACCAGATATTGAGCTCGCTGGAGAGTGCTTCTGTGACTTCCTTGATGACCAAACAAAATAGAAAGGGGGCGAGATGGTCCCTCTGTTGCATGCCCTCACATGAGTCAATTTCATGGTCCCCAAACAATAGTTTGGGAGTCACACTATAACACGATTCTATGAAGGGATAAAGGGAAGGGAAGTTTCTATAAACTGCTTGGAGAGCAGCATCCCTTCTGACTGAGCTGAAAGCGTTGGCGAAGTCCAATTTGACCAAGGCTTTTTCATCGGACTTGTTTTAGGTATTCACTCGCACTGCGTGGGCAGCTGCTTCACAGCCCTGTTGATCGCCGAAACCGAGCTGAGTTGGTTTCAGCTTTG
Source organism: Cherax quadricarinatus (assembly GCF_038502225.1). NCBI lineage: Eukaryota > Metazoa > Arthropoda > Malacostraca > Decapoda > Parastacidae > Cherax > Cherax quadricarinatus. The sequence goes on from NC_091296.1 coordinate 46,770,836, forward strand.
CAACAGCCTCTTGACTCACGCTTCTTACTGCAGCCTTGGTGACTAGGCGCCGAAGGGTGTTACCCACTGCAATGGGCCTGATTCCGCCATCCTTTTTCCGGAGGGCACACAATGAGGCACCAAAGAAAAGGGGTCTGATGGCCTCCGGGACACTGCCAGCCAGGCACAGGTTGGAAAATTTGGTGAGTTCAGACAGCAGCCTCTCTGAAACCTCACAAAATGCTGTGCAAATTGTGGGACTTATAGCCTCGGAGAAGTGGATAAAAATGCTTCAAGGAAAAATATTTTGGATTTCTTCCTTAAGCCATTTGAATATTCCACTTCCCCTACCACACCATCTTTTCATTATTTTTTTTAACAATAGGTGTGTGTGTATATATATATATAACAAGTTTTGACACGGGGACAGGAAATGGGTCTCATCCTGAATCCATCCAAATGTGAAATCATCTCAGTCAACAAGTGACAAATGCAGTGAGATCCAAACTATCAGGAGCATCAGTCATTTCCTCAACAAATAGCGTCTTGGTTCGGAGCACCTCTGGGAAGCGATGGCATTGACACAATCCTCATGAAGAAATTGGAAGAATTGAGAATGGAACAATGAATTGGCAATCTTGACACCCACGATGCCTTGTACTTTCTCACAAAGTACTTGAGTCTTCCCAGGTTGACATATTTCCTAAGATGTGCACCTTCATATGATAATCCTATACTGCACAAATATGACAGTATCCTGAGGCAGATTTTTACAAAGTATTTACGCTTACTCTAGAAGACGGGCAGTGGAACCAGGCTACACTTTGTCAGACTAGGAGGCACTGGTGTCCGCAAGTCATCAGAGATTGTACTACCTGTCCTCATGCATTGCATCCAGAGGGCTTGTAGTAGCAATTCTCCTTGAACATCTTAGGGACAAGATTGGAGTTCAGGACCAAAAGTTCATTGACGGAGCCATGATCTGGGATAATCTAACGGGCTCTGAAACCAGACCTGCTTTCCCCAACAACTACAAACAGTCGCACTGGGATGGCCCGATAGTGGAGAATATAGCCTCAACAATGCTTCAGAGTGTGTCAGGGAAGGATAGAGCCCGCCTCCTGGCATTGAGAGCTCCTCATGCAGTGGACTTTCAGTTGGCTGTTACCAACTCCAGCCTTGACACACGGCTCGACCAACAGACCATCCGCATTGGTGTTGCCCTTCGACTTGCCGCCCCTATTCTCGCCGAACACAGGTGTATTTGTGTATTTGTGCCATAAATCCGAGGGAAATATTGCAAGACATAAGGAGGTTAATAACATTATCAAGAGGAGCCTCACAACAGCCTGATGTCCAGCAGTAAGGGAGCCACCCCAAGTATGCAGATCTAATGGCAGCCAGAAGCTTCCAGATGGCATAACACTTCAAGCCTGGACAGACGGTAAGCAGGTGGTGTGGGACTACACATGTGCATCTACCTCGGCTGATACCTATCTCCAATACACCAGGGAGAAAAGAGGGGCAGCCGCCAGCTTCAGGGACTCCCAAAAGTCTAGAAAATATGGATTACTTTCCCATCATTATATGTTTGTTCCCATAGGCTCAGAGACCCTTGGCTCATGGGGAAAGAGTGCATCTAAGTTCCTTAAGGAGCTAGGCAAAATACTCATCAAGGCAACTAGGGATCCCAGGGCAGCTAGTTTTCTGTTTCAGCAACTCAGCGCTGCTGTTCAGAAGGGTAATGCCTGCTGTATTTTGGGCACGCACCCCAGTTCTGAAGAGCTGGATAAGATTTTTTGCATTATAATCAGTAACAAACACGTAACAATATGTACTAGACATGTAACTCTCTCACATCTCAAGTGCTGTATATGCCATCTTTATATCAACAATGTATCTCTTAAACCTTTTGTACCATAATAATAATAAATAAATAAAATTATATGTATATATATATATATATATATATATATATATATATATATATATATATATATATATATATATATATATATATATATTATATATATATTAAAAAAAACTGTGAAATAATAGAGAAATTCCAAGCGCTTTCGTGACTACTCACATTATCAAGGAACAATAAAAGTAATGCATCAAAGGAAGGCATATAAAGGGTCTAGACCACACCTCACTATCACATTCCACTAGAAAGCAACATCTGACGCACGATCCATAAAAAAGAACACTGCAGCAGGCCCCTGGCCAAACTAGATTGGTCCTTCACGCAACCCAACTATTCTACCCAAGAATTAAGAATTTTAAAATTTATTATTTGTCCAATGTATTATTAAATTCTTCCCTAATTCTATTAATTATAATGGATCTAATTTATATAAACCAATGGAAATATTCACATTATTGTCAAAATTGCTTTTTATGAAACAAGATTCAATTATATTCCTGTCACCCAGGGACTTGCTTGATACAACTTTCTCAAAATGTTTAAAATCAATGGGATGGTTAAAATCTTTCACATGAATAAATAGAGCATTGGAATCTTGTCCAGTTCTAATGCTATATTTATGTTGTTTTAATCTTAGTTCGAGATTTTACCAGTTTGACCGTAATAAACTTCATCGCAAATTTTACAAGGAATCTTATAGACACATCCGTCAGCATTTGGGGGGAATTCTTTATCAAAAGTTTTTTTACTGTATCAATATTTTTAAATACAACTTTGATATTAAAAGTCTTAAGAAGAGAAGGCATATCAATCAAGTTTTCATGGTAAGGGATAACCAACATATTTTTAGTTGAATAAGGTTGGTTGGTTTTTAGGACTTTATGTGCTGTTGGAGTGTAAGCAAGGTAACATTTATGAAGGGATTCAGGGAAGCCGACAGGCCGGACTTGAGTCCTGGAGATAGGAAGTACAGTGTCTGCATTTGAAGGAGGGGTATTAATGTTGCAAATTTATAACTGTAGTGTAGGCATGCCTCTAACAAGACTGAGGGAGTGAATGAGGATGAAAGTTTTTCTTTTTCAGTGTGAGAAACTGCCGATGCGTCAATAAAAAAAGAATATTCAAGAACAGTAAATATAAACAAGAGCCTCCATAGTCAAACACTGCGAATTATTTGCTAACAGAAGGGACAATCTCTAATTATTTCACAGAAACCAGTTTGATTAATTAGATTTGTACATTGCAAATCACGTTGTGCAAGAATGGTATATAATACCGACAAGATGAAATTAAGACACATGTGCAACATCTGGGTATCTTTATTGTAGACGTTTCGCCATCCAGTGGCTTTATCAATACAAATTCTAGGACATAACTTGAAGACAGTAAGACTACGTACAGAAGATGAGGTAATCAGTCCCTCAACCTTGGAGTAGGTGCGAAGAGCACCGTAGTCGTGGAGATTCTGAAGCAGAAGCAAGGAGCCTGGCGCTTATATAGTAACGTCAGGTGTAGCAGACGAAGGCATAGTCACTGGTAGGCGGGATTCCCCAGTGGAAGTAGGTCCTTCCCAAAGAGATGGGTTAGTTGTAGTAGTAGTTGTCGTAGTCGTGAAGGTTATGTACATGTCCTCAGAATCAAGATTCCATGATGTTGCAGTGTCTGACAAGTTGTGCAAGAATGGTATATAATACCGACAAGATGAAATCTTGATTCTGAGAACATGTACATAACCTTCACGACTACGACAACTACTACTACAACTAACCCATCTCTTTGGGAAGGACCTACTTCCACTGGGGAATCCCGCCTACCAGTGACTATGCCTTCGTCTGCTACACCTGACGTTACTATATAAGCGCCAGGCTCCTTGCTTCTGCTTCAGAATCTCCACGACTACGGTGCTCTTCGCACCTACTCCAAGGTTGAGGGACTGATTACCTCATCTTCTGTACATAGTCTTACTGTCTTCAAGTTATGTCCTAGAATTTGTATTGATAAAGCCACTGGATGGCGAAACGTCTACAATAAAGATACCCAGATGTTGCACGTGTGTCTTAATTTCATCATTGCAAATCACACTCACCTAGGTACTCAGTTACTGCTCATGCGCAGACTGGACTCCAGAAAGTCTCTGAATTCATACTGGGTGTGAGGTCACAGTTTGATTGTGGACACTGCCCAGGTTAGAGAAGACTACCCGACTCATAAAGATACAACATAAAGAATGAGCACTGCTGCAAGCCTCCTGGCGCAAGCTAGGCACGTTCAAGTCACATCGACAGATATACTTGTCTAACCAATTATTAAAGTAACACAAGGTATGGGATTGCCGTGAGTCAGCTTCTCTTTTTTTTCAATGCTAAAGTCAGCTTCTCTTTTTTTCAATGCTAAAGTCAGCTTCTCTTTTTTTCAGTGCTAAAGTCAGCTTCTCTTGTTTTCAATGCTAAAGTCAGCTTCTCTTTTTTTCAATGCTAAAGTCAGGTTCTTTTTATTTCAGTGCTAAAGTCAACTTATCATTTTTTTCAAAGCAGAAGTCACCTCTTTTTTTCAGTGCTAAAGTTAACTTCTCTTTTTTCCAATGTTGAAGTCAGCTTCTCTTTTTCAATGCAGAAGTCAGCTTCTCTTTTTTTCAGTGTTCATGTGTGATATAAGCAGAGTGGTGTGTTATCCCTAATTAATCTTAACTTATTTACATTACGTTGCTTAATTTTTTAGGATGTTTATTGTCCAAACAACTGTACTTGTAACCTAGTGACATAGGTGTTTTAACGGGGGAACCTGCAGGTGCTTCTACTACCCACTGACTTAAATAAGCTCCGACCAGACACTAATTAGTCTTTGCCACCTCCTCTAAGACCTTAGTTTTGCTTCCTTTAGGCTATGGTTGACGTTTCTCCTTGCCATAGTACCGTTGACACCTTAAAGACCTGGTTCACTGCTATTAGGAACACAGTTAACAATGCTGGAGGAGGTCGAGCTAAGTAGCAAGATTAATAAGACTAGCCAGAGACAATCTATAAAGGTGTTCACTAGGTGGTGCGGTCAGTTTTTGTCGGTGATTTTCGTGCTTGAGAAAGTTTCAGTTCACGATGTCAGTTTGAAAACCTATTTCTCGCATATTTACAGAAGCGCGCTCTAACCCATTCTAGATATTGAGCGAACTTGTTAATGCAAAGTAGCTACCTGGTGAATCGCTTGGTGTATTTGCTCACTGCCAGGACAAATTCCTAGACGCATTCAGTGTTGCAGTCCAATCTTCGAGCCTCGTCCCTGAGGCTGGTAAACAATACGCTCTAGGTTTCTGCAAAATTGTTGCCTTCGGCACCTTATAGAAAATGGTAGCCACTTCAGTTGTACCCATGTTCACAGCTTGTCCTCTTGCTGCAGACAAGGAGCTCTTGACATTTCTTTTCCGTGTCCAGAAATATTTAAATCTCTATTCGCTTTCTGCTGCCACGAGACCTGTATCGCGAGGTCTTCTCCACTTGCCCCGGATAACACTCTTGCTTTTGCTACAAATGGTGCTTCATGTACGAGGAGGAATGACAGCCCCTCTTGTCCCTCTTCAAGGGCCAGTGTGTCTAGTAACCGCTCAGTTCACAGCACATTCAATGTGTCAAGATGTGCTATACTTGCGGCTAAATGATATGTATATATATAGCTGAAGGCTGAAGACTTATAAGGCCGAGATAACACCTCACAGTCAACATCCGACACGTCACCCGTCCCTTTATGATGATGTAACACCAATGCATATGATCTGTGGGTCGAGGTGTGTACCATGGGAGGAGTTGGGTACACCCAATAAAAAATCCCCTGCTGGAGGAGCTCTTACTGAAGGAGTCAGGCTTTATTCTTTCCCGACACACACACTGAACCATTTTTGAGGCTATGTTCTCCACTACTTATCCATCCCAGTAGTGTAGTAGTTGTTTTGGGGAGTGTTGCAACCCCTGAATGGGTTGAAATGTATATTATGTATATATATATATATATTACATGTATATTACCTTTTCATATAATTTTATATTGCTTATATTTGCGATAATAGCTAAATCGTAAATATAATGCTTTATATTATTATTTGACTTAGTTACCTGTTGTTAGGTAGGATGTAACAATATATTATGTGCTCATAGTTCAAGTCTTGATTGTGTAACTACTGTAATTATCGCTCTTTGGTCGTTATTCTGCCGGCTTCTGTTGCTGAGCTGCAGCTGTCCACGGAGCTATCACGTGATCGAGGGGGGTTGATCACACCTCGCCTAAAGTATTCAGTCTGGTCTAGACTCTCTTGGTGGTTGGACGTATTCATGGTAAGTGCCTAACTCTTCCTTATTGGTCCTTGTTGAAAGATCGTCTCTTGTCTTATTATTGTTAGTTCTGGAGACTGTTCACAGAACATTGTATAGATTTAGTGATTTTCGACGTTGTACTGAGGTTGTGTGTCGCATAGACACTCTAAACAACTCAGGTCCTGAGCTGTAGCTTCTGACCTAACTTGTACTGGTATCTGTGTATTATCACAGTTGGGGATTGTCTTATGCTGAACTTAGATTCAGTATTATGGGAGTTTTATGACTTTTGTGGAGGATCTGCAGATGGTCCCTACTTAGTGTCGATATATTATCTCCTTGATCCTGATTGTGTCGCAGTTGCTTGTTATATTGCTATTGGGCTTAGCATTCTTTTTATTGTTCAAGCAGACTGTTCTGATAGCCAGTTGGTCAAGAAGTTAGTTTATTTGAGAACTTTGTCAGTCACTTGTTTAAGTCTAGTCGAGTCGTGAGACATAGCGAACTACTTAGAGCACTTACACACATATACATAAACTTACTTGTACATATTTATAATATCTTATTAAATGTTAATGTACCAGACGGTACTTAAGACATAATATGTGATATGTGCTTTCAGCACAATACTACTGTACACGAGAGAAGTGATTATTATTATTTTGATTATTGTTAATTTAATTTACTTTGATAATATACCTCTAGACGATACTTAATAAATTTATTAAATTTTATTTTCTCTAGTTAGTAGCCTACCAGTTGTAATCCTGAAGCACTATTGAATCATATTGAATTCTAATGGATAATTGGACAAGGATACTGACTAATTGTTACGAAAACCCAGTAACAGGCTGGATGCTGGAAGGGCAGTCCTTTCTAGCATTCACTGGAGATCTCTAAGCTTTTAGAATCGCATTTTTTGTAACAGGGAGGTCTAGTATCAGAACCGGTTAGACTGTCCCAGAGCCTGGCTCCGTCAATGAACTTCAGATCACGAACACCAACATTGTCCCGAAGGTGATCAGGGTGAATCGTTGCTACCACATATGAAGATAGGAAAGCGGGTGTGTAATCTATGATGCTTTGCGAACACCAATACCTCTTAGTGTAACTGGAATTGTAGCTTGGTCCCACTGCTCGTCTTTTAGAGTAAGGTTGAGAACTTTTGTAAAATTATGCCTAGGATACTGTCGTATTCATGCAGTATAAGGTTATTGTAAGAGGTTGCACATCTTAGAAAATATGTTAACCTGGGCAGACTCAACCACTTTGTGAGAAGGTACAAGGCATCGTCGGTGTCAAGATTGCATATTCGTTGTTGTATCCTCCTCAACTCGTCCAGTTTCTTGAGAATTGAGTCAGTGACATCAGGTCCAAGAGTTGTTCCAAGAGAGACATTTTGTGGGGGCAATGACTGATGCTCTTGGTAGTCTTGATCTCATTTCATCGATCATTTGTTGACTGGTCGAGATGAATTGCCATTTAGACGGATTAATGACGAGTCCCATTTCCTGTCCCCGTGCTATCACCTGGACCAGATCATATAAACTGGACTCCTATGTGCCCGCCCGTGTGCCGTCATCCAGGAACCAGACGTTTAGCTCACTAGTCAGTCTGACAATAATTACCCTAACTGCACTGCAGAAGAGAAATGAGGCGAGAGGATCCCCTTGATGTATCCAGTTGAAACAAAAGGAAAGAGACCAGAGAGTTTAAATGTATTTTTAAAAATTAATTTTACCACTGCACTGTCCTCAGGCAGATTGTTAATATACACTTTGCCTGCATGAGCCATTGGTACTCTTCCTTGAGGGACCCCGAAGCTAGGCTGCTTTGGTTGAAGTATCATGGCTGCCTCTGTGCGAATAGTTCGGACGAAAGCTTTGTAAATGTTTGAATCTTGCACAGTGATTCCACAGTGGGGAGAGAGGTGTTAGAACTGCTGGTGCCCCTGGTATCCCTGGCAGGATGCTTTTCTCTAAGCGACTGTGCAGCGACAGCCTGACTCACGAAATCGTAATGACACGATTGCAAACCATACACGGGCGGGGATAGAACCCGCGATAAAAGAGTCTCAAAACTCCAGACCGTCGTCTTAGCCACTAGACCAGCTAGCCACAATAAGATTCGTCCAACTAAGTATATTTCTACAACATAGGAAGGTTAGCATAGGCACCACTGTGACCACAAATGCAAGTCAGCGACAGCTTCCCTGAAGGCAACTGTATCTTCAGTTTTTTTGGTTACCTGGACTCACTGCCAATGGCACGATTATGGGATCTGTCTCTTCCACTGTTGTGTTGATGGGGAAGGTGAATGAATTTGTTAGCTCTGGAAAAATCTCTTAAAGATTTAATGACCGCCGAGGTGAACTGCCACCTCTTTCTTGCACAGCTAAGGAGACATTGCCAAAAAGTAGCAAGTTGTGCCATGTCTTGATGGTTGGTGGAGCATTTATAATAGTGGAACCATCGTTTACTTTTTTCAAGAGTTCAGCGACTTTCCCAGCTGTGTGTGGACGGGCTGCTTCGGGAATATGCGTGAGTGTCCTGGTAGTCGTTACTTTAATTGGCTCTATGATATTGTCTGAGGAGTTGAGGTCTGCTTGAGTGCGTTCAGGTGCTTGAAGTGCCTAAAGGTCATCACTTTCCACGGAAGGGACATCCTGAACCAGGGCTAGAGAAAAGAAAAAGGGAAGAGAATGTAGGGAGAAGGCGAGGAGGATGGGAGAGAGGCGAAAGAGGTAGGGGAGGGGAGGCAGGGAGGAGGATGTAGGAGGAGGCGAGGAGGGATGTAAGGGGAGAAGAGGCAAAGAAAGGAGGAGGATGTAAAGGGAGAGAAGGCAGGCAAGAGATGCCAAGGAAGAAGGCGAGAGGATGCCAAAGAGAGAAGGCGAGGAAAGGATAGTGTAAGAGAAGAAGGCGAGAAGAGATGCCAAAGAGGAGAAGAAAGCGAAAGGGAAAAAGTGCCAAAAGGAAAGCGGAAGAGATATAAAGGAGAGAAGGCAGGAGGATGTAAAAGGAGAAAGAGGCTTGAGAGAGGATGAAGAGGATGGGGAAGAAGGCAGAGGAAGGATGTAGAGGAAAGTCAGAAAGTAGGAGAGGCAAGGAGGCTGCTTAGAGAGAAAGCGAGAGGCACAAGGAAGAGCGAAAGAAGAAGAGTAAGAGAAAGGATATTGCAAAGGAAGGGAGAGAGAGGATATGAGAGAGGAAACGAGAGAATACAAGGAGGAGGAGGCGAGAGGATGTGGGGGGAGGAGAGGGAGGGATCATGGGGAGGGAGGCGAGGAGGGATGTAGGAGAGGCGAGGGGAGGGATAGGGAGGGAGAGCGAGGAAGAATAGCAAGGGAGAGAGAGGCGAAGGAGAGGTAGGGAGGGGAGGCGAGGAGAGAAGTGCGGGAAAGAGGCGAGAAGAATGTAAAGAGGAGAGAAGCGAGAGGATGTAAGGAAAAGGCAAAAGAAAATGCAGAAAGGAAGGCAAAGAGAGATATGAAGGAAACAAAAGAGAAGAGATATAAGAGAAAGAAACGAAAGAAGAATATAAAGAAAGAAGGCAAAAGGAAGAGATGTAAAGGAGGAAAGAGAGCGAGGAAAGAGATAAGGAAGAGAAGCGAGAGAGATGTAAAGGAAAACGAGAAGAAGGAATGCAAAGAGGAGAAGAAGAGCGAGAGAGATAAGGGAGAAGGCGAGGAGGATGTAGGGAAGCGAGAGGGATGTAAAGGAGGAGAGGATGAAGAAGCGAGGAAGATGTAAAGGAGAAAATTAGAGGAGGAGAGAGGTAGAGAGAGGCGAGAGCAGCAAGGAAAGCGAGGGAGGATGTGGAGAGAGAGGCGAGAGAGAGGTAAAGAGAGATGGGAGAGAGGGAGCGAGAGAGGATGTAAAGGGAGGAGAGCGAGGAGGATGTAGAGAGAAGAGGCGAGAGAAAGAATATAAAGAAAAGCAAAGAAAGAATACAAAGAAAAGCAAAGAAAAGTAAAGAAGAAAACAAAAGAAGAGATAAGAAAGAAAGCAAAAAGGAAAGAGATATAAGAAAGAAAGCAAAGAAGAGAATGCAAAGAGAAAAGAAAGCAGAAAGAGATATAAGGAAAGCAAAGAGAAGAATGTAAAGAAAAACAAAAGGAAAGAGATGTAAGAGAAAGAAGGCAAAGGAAAGGAATGTAAGAAAGAAAACGAGAAGAGATATAAGAAAAGCAGAGAGGGATGCTGGAGAGAGGATGGAAGCGAAAGGAAGGATGTAAGGAGGAGGCGAGAGGATGTAGGAGGAGGCAGAGAAGATGCTGAGAGAAGAAGTCAAGAGGATGTAAGAGAGAAGAGAGCGAGGAAGGATGTAGGGAAAGCGAGAGGAATGCAAGGAAGTAAAACGAGAAAGGATGCAAAAAGGAAGGCAAAGGAAGAGGTAAAGGAGGAAGCGAGGAAGGATGCAAGGGGAGAAGAGAGCGAGGAAGATGTAAGAGAGCAGAGGATACTTAGAGAAGAAAACGAGAGAGATGAGAGGCTTGAAGATGTAAGAGAGAAGAAAGGAAGGATATTAAAGAGAAAGAGAAAGCGAGGAAAGAGATGCAAGAAAGAAGATAGAGGAAGAGAGAGCAAGGGAGAGATATGAGAGAGAGAGCGAGAGGAGAAGTCTCTTAAAGAGGAAGAAACGAGGAAGAGATGCCAAGAGCGAGAGAGAATGCCAAGAGAGAGAGCAAGGAAGAGATAAGAGAGAAGAGGCGAGAGGCTGTAGGGAGAAGGCGAGAGGCTGGGAGAGAGAGCGAGAGAGGGATGTAAGGGAGAAGAGGCAGAAGAAGGTAGAGAGAGGAGAGCTGAGAGAGGGATGTTAGGAAAGAGGAGGATGTAAGGAGGAAACGAGGAGAAAGTGCAAAAGAGGAGCGAGGAAGAGATGTAAGAAAGAGAGGAAGGATGTAGAGGAGGGAGCGAAGGAGAATGTAAGGAAAGCAAAGGAGGATATAAAGAGAGAAAGAGAGCGAAAGAGAGGATCAGGAAGAGGCGAGGAGGATGCTGGGAAGAGGCGAGGAGAGGGATGTAGGGAGAGAGGAGAGAGGAGGGATGTAGAAGAGGCGAGGAGGATGTAGGGAGGAGGAATGTGGGCTTGAGAGAGTGCGGGAGGGAGAGCGAAGGAGGATGTAGTGATGAGGAGAGCAGAAGATGCCAAGGAGAGGCAAAGAGGATGCAAGGAAGAGGCGAGAGAGCTGTAAGGAAAGGCGAGGGGAGGCTGTAAGAGAAGAAGGCGAGGAGGATGTAGGGGAGAGAGGCGAGGGAGGGATGTAGGAGAGAGGCGAGGAGGATGGGAGAAGGAGGCGAAGGAGAGAGTAGGGAGAGCGAGGAGGGCTGCCAAGGAGAGAAGGCAGGAGAAAGTAGGAGGAGGATGTGGAGGAGGAGAGGAGGATGAGAGGAGCGAGAGTAGGAGGAAGGCAGGGAAGAGGTCACCAAAGAGAGAGAAAGGGGAAGGATACAAGAGAGGAGGCAGGAGATGTAAAGGAGAGAGACAGAGGATGCCAGGGAGAGAGGCGAGGAAGGATGCAGGGAGAAGGCAGAAGGAGAGAGGTAGGAGGGAGGCGAGGAGGGATGTAGGAAAGAGGCGAGGAAGAATGCCAGGGGAGAGAGCGCGAGGAGGATGTAGGGAGAAGGCGAAGGAGAGAGAGGTGAGAGAGGCGAGGAGGAGGGATGTAGGGAGGAGGCGAGGGAGGGTGTGAGAGAAGAGAGGCGAGGAGGATGTAAAGGAAAACGAAAGAGGATCGCAAGGAGAAGAGAGAGCGAGGGAGGATGTAAAGAGAGAAAGAGGCAGAGAGGATGTGTAAAGAGAGCGAGAGGATATAAAGAGGAGAAGAAGGCGAGGAGGATGTAAGAGAGAAGGCGAGGAAGAGATGTAAGAGAGAAGAGAGCGAGGAGAGATATAAGAGCGGAGGATACTTAAAGGAAGAAGAGCGAGGAGAGATGTAAGAGAGAGAGAGGCGAGAAGGATGTAGAGAGAAGGCGAAGAAGAAGATAGGGAGAGGCGAGGAGGATGTAGGGAGGAGAGAGAGCAGGAGGATGGGAGGAGGAGGATGTAGGAAGAAGGCGAGGAAGGATGCAGAGAGAAAGTCGAGGGAGAGAGGTAGGGAGGGAGGCAGGAGGGCTGTAGGAGAGAGAGAGGCGAGGAGAGCTGTAAAGGGAGAAGAGAGAGAGAGCGAGGAGAGAAGAGGTAAAGGAGGATATGAGAGGAGGCAGAGGATTAAGAAAAAGCAAAGAAAGAAATGTAAAGAAAAGCAAAAAGAAAGAGATACTTAAGAAAAACGAGAAAGAATATAAGAGAAAGAAGCTTGAAAAGTAAAGGAAGAAAAGAAAGAAACGAGAAAGAGATAAAGAGAAAAGCAAAGAAAAGAGATAAGAAAGCAAAGAGAAGAGATATAAGAAGAAAAGGCAAGGAAGAGATGTAGAAAGCAAAGGAAAGAGATATAAGGAGAGAAAGAAACGAGAAGAATGTAAAGAAGAAAAGAAAGCAAAGAAAGAATGTAAGAAAAAAGAAGCTTGAGAAAAGAATGTAAGGAAAAGAAAGGAATACAAGCAAAGAAAAAGATAACAAAGAAAGAAAGCAAAGAAGAGATATAATAAAGAAAACGAAAATATAAGAAAATCAAAGAGATAAGAAGAAAAGAAGCAAAGAGAGATATAAGGAAAGAAAGCAAAGAAGAGATAAAGTAAAGAAGCAAAAGAGAGAGAGATAAAGAGAAAGAAAGCAAAGAAAGTAAGAAGAGAAGCAAAGAGAAGAGATGTCTAAGAAGAAAAACGAGAAGAGATATAAGAAAGAAAACGAAAGAGATATAAAGAAAAGAAAACAAAGAAAGAGATATAAGGAAAGAAACGAGAAAGAGATATAAGGAAAGGCAAAGGAAGAGATATGAGAAAGAAAGCAGAAAGAGATAGAAAAGGAAGAGATATAAGAAGGAAAGCAAAGAAAGAATGTAAGAAAGGGAAAACGAGAGAGATAGTAAGGAAGAAAGAGAAGCAAAGAAGAAAGAAAGAAACAAGAAAAGCAGAAAAAGATAATAAGAAAAAAAAGATACGAAAGAAGCAAAGAAAAGAGATAAGAAAAACGAGAAAGAGATAAAGAAAAACCAAAGGAAAGAGATAAAGAAGAAAGCAAAGAAGAGATATAAGAAAAGAAAACGAAAGAATATGAAGAAAAGAAAACGAGAAAGAGATAAGAAAAAGTAAAAGGAAAGAGATATAGAAAGAAACAAGGAAAGAATGTTAGGAAAGAAAGCAAAGAGAAGAGATACTTAAGAGAGGAAGAATAGGGGGGAGGCGAGGAGGATGGGGAGGGGCAGGGAGGAGGGATGAAGTAAGGGGAGGCGAGGAGATGTAGGAGAGAGGCAAAGGAGGATGTAGGGAGAAGAAGGCGAGGAGGAGCTGTAAGGGAAGAGGCGAGGAGGATGGATTAGGAAGAAAGGAATGTAAAGGAAAGAAAGCAAAGAGATAAGAAAAGAAAGCAAAGAGAAAGAGATATAAAGGAAAGAAACAAGAGAGAATATAAAGGAAAGGAAGCTTACAAAAAGAGAAGAGATAGAGGCAAAGAAGAGATATATGAGAAAGAAAACGAGAAGATACCAAGAGAAGAAGCAAAAGAAAGTCTTAGAAAGAAAGTAGAGAAAGAGATATAAGAAAAGAAAAGCAAAAAGAAAGATAAGAAAAGCAAAGAAAAGAATGTAAGAAAGGAAAATAAAGCAAAGAAAAGAATATAAAGAAAAGAAAACGAAAGAATGTAATATAAAGAAGCAAGAAAATAGAAGCAAAGAAGAGATAACAAAGAAAAGCAAAGGAAAACTATAAGAAAACGAAGGCTAAGAGAAAGCAAAAGGAAGAATGAGAAAGAAAACGAGAGAGATAAGGAAAAAGGCGAAGAGGGATGTGGGGGAGGCAGAAGGAGAGTGGGGAGGGAGGCGAGGGAGGGCTGTAGGGGAGAGAGGCGAGGGAGAGGTAGAGAGGGATCCCAGGGAGGGGGAGGAGAGGGAGAGGGATGGGAGAGGCCTTGAGGAGAGAGGTAGGGAGGGAGGAGCGAGGAGGGATGTGAGAGGAGAGGAGGATGTAGGGAGGAGGCGAGGAGGATGTAGGGGAGAGAGGCAGGGGGGATGTGAGGAGAGCAAAGAGAAAGAAGATAAGGAAAACGAAAAGAAGCAAAGGAAGGAAAACGAGAAGGAATGTAAAGAAAAAGCAAAAGGAAAAATATGAGAAAACCGAGAAGAGATAGAAAACGAAAGAGAAAGAAAAGTAAGGAAGGAAGGCAAGGAAGAGATGTAGGAAGAGAGAGAAGCAAAGGAAAGAGATAAGGAAAGAAGCAAGAGAAGAGATGTAAGAGAAAGAAACGAGAAAGGATATTCGAGAGAAAGAAGCGGGAGGATGCTTAGGGAGAGGCGAGGAGGGATGAGAAGTGAGGAAGGATGCAAGGAGAGGCGAGGGGATAGGGGAGAGAGGCGAGGAGGATGGGAGAGCGAGGAGGATGAGGAGGAGAGAGTGCGTGGAAGAGAGCGAGGAGGATGGAGGCCCGAGGAGAGGTAGGAAGGAGGCGAGGAAGGAGCTGCAGGAAAGAGGCGAGGAGGGCTGTGGGAGAGGCGAGGAGAGAGGTAGGGAGAGGGATGTAAAGGGAGGGAGGCGAGGATGTAGGGAGGGAGGCGAGAGGATGTAGGGAGGCGAGGAGGATGTAGGGAGAGAGGCGAGGAGGGATGTGGGGAGAGGCGAAGAGGGAGAAGAGTAGGGAGGGAGGCGAGGAGGGATGTAGGGAGGCGAAGGAGGATGTAGGGAGAGAAGCGAGAAGGATGTAAGAAAAGCAGAAGAGATACTTAAGGAAAACGAAGAGATATAAGAAGAAAAAGCAAGAAAGAGATAACAAGAAAGAAAAAGCAAAGGAAGAGATATGAGAAAGAAAGCAAAGGAAGAAGAGATATAAGAAAGGAAAGAGATATACAAGAAGAAAACGAAAAGATATAAAGAAAGAGAAGGCAAAGGAAAGAGAGAATGCCAAGAAGAAACGAGAAAATGTAAAGAAAGAAATCAAAGGAAAGAGATAAGAAAGAAGAGAAACAAGGAAAGAGATAACAAAGAGAGAAAGAAAGCAAAGAAGAGATATAAAAATAAAGCAAGAAGAGATAAGAAAGCAAAGAGAAGTAAGGAAAGAAACGAAAGAATGTAAGAAGAAAAGAGAAACGAGAGAGATAAGAAGAAAAACGAAAGAGATATAGAAAGAAAACGAAAGAGATAAGGAAAGAGAAGGCAAAGAGGAATGTAAGAGAGAAAACGAAGAGATGTAAAGAGAAAGAGAAAGCAAAGGGAAAGGATAACAAAGAAAGGAATGTAGAGAGAGAAACGAGGAAGAGATAGCAAAGAGGAGGAGAGCGAGGAGGATGCCAGAGGAGACGAGGAGGATGTAAGAGGGAGGGAGAGCGAGAGAAGATGTAAGAGAGAGAGAGCAGAGGAGATGTAAGAGAGAGGCGAGAGGGCTGCCAAGGAGAGAAGAGAGCGAGAGGCTGCTTAAGGAAGGAAGAAGAGCGAGAGGATGTAGGAAAGGCGAAAGAGAGAAAGTAGAGGAGAGCGATAGAGGATGTTAGAGAAGGATGTAAGGAGGAGGAGCGAGAAGAGATATAAAGGAAGAGAAGGAAACGAGAAAGTGCAAAGGAAAGAGAGCTTAATTAGATGCAAGGAGAAGCGAGAGAGTCTTAAGGAAAGAAGCGAGAGGAAGAGATATAAAGGAAAGGCAAGAAAGAGATGTAAGAGAGAAGGCAAGAAGATAAGAGAGAAAAGAAAGTAAAGGAAGAGATGTAAGGAAAGAAGACGAGAGAGATATTAGGGAGAAAGGTAGGCGAGGGAAAGATGTAGGGAGGGAGGAAGGGAGGCGAGGGAAAGATGTAGGGAGGGAGGAAGGGAGGCGAGGGAAAGATGTAGGGAGGGAGGAAGGGAGGCGAGGGAAAGATGTAGGGAGACGAGGTGCGGTCAGTCCTTGTTGCTTACTTGAAAACTGAAAAGTTTCATAATTTGGCTTCCAGTTCTCGTGTAGGTTTCTCAACTCTTTTAGTTAATGAACTCTTTGATGTTGTGGTCAATATATAACTTTTTAGAGAACAATTTTAAACTTTTTGTTTCTTGGTTTTTAAAGGGCTTACGAATTGCCTAAAAATTGTCAATTTGTACTAGCAGCACAATTATCTTTAGTAAATTTAATATTTACTGTTAATCTTAGGGAAACAGAAGGGGTATTGACTCGACTCACGAAATCGTAATGACACGATTGCAAACAAACCATACCACGGGAGGGATTTGAACCCGCGGTCAGAGAGTCTCAAAACTTCAGACCGTCGCGTTAGCCACTGGACCAGCTAGCCACGAGGGGTATTGATACCAGGGCACCTCTTCTGATGGGTGACAGGCATATCATGCAAGTTAAACACCTTAAACAAAGAAAAACATTTTTGCAATAATTATCATTATTAGGCTGAGAGAGAAAGAAGCAAGCAGTGAGGGTCTTACAGTGCTTGGGGAAGCAGTGAGGGTCTTACAGTGCTTGGGGAAGCAGTGAGAGTCTTACAGTACTTGGGGAAGCAGTGAGGGTCTTACAGTGCTTGGGGAAGCAGTGAGGGTCTTACAGTGCTTGGGGAAGCAGTGAGGGTCTTACAGTGCTTGGGGAAGCAGTGAGGGTCTTACAGTGCTTGGGGAAGCAGCGAGGGTCTTACAGTGCTTGGGGAAGCAGTGAGGGTCTTACAGTGCTTGGGGAAGCAGTGAGAGTCTTACAGTGCTTGGGGAAGCAGTGAGAGTCTTACAGTGCTTGGGGAAGCAGTGAGAGTCTTACAGTGCTTGGGGAAGCAGTGAGGGTCTTACAGTGCTTGGGGAAGCAGTGAGGGTCTTACAGTGCTTGGGGAAGCAGTGAGGGTCTTACAGAGCTTGCGGAAGCAGTGAGGGTCTTACAGTGCTTGGGGAAGCAGTGAGGGTCTTACAGTGCTTGGGGAAGCAGTGAGGGTCTTACAGTGCTTGAGGAAGCAGTGAGGGTCTTACAGTGCTTGGGGAAGCAGTGAGGGTCTTACAGTGCTTGGGAAGCAGTGAGGGTCTTACAGTGCTTGGGGAAGCAGTGAGGGTCTTACAGTGCTTGGAGAAGCAGTGAGGGTCTTACAGTGCTTGGGGAAGCAGTGAGGGTCTTACAGTGCTTGGGGAAGCAGTGAGGGTCTCACAGTGCTTGGGGAAGCAGTGAGGGTCTTACAGTGCTTGGGGAAGCAGTGAGGGTCTTACAGTGCTAGGGGAAGCAGTGAGGGACTTACAGTGCTTGGAGAAGCAGTGAGGGTCTTACAGTGCTTGGGGAAGCAGTGAGGGTCTTACAGTGCTTGGGGAAGCAGTGAGGGTTTTACAGTGCTTGGGGAAGCAGTGAGGATCTTACAGTGCTTGGGGAAGCAGTGAGGGTCTTGCAGTGCTTGGGGAAGCAGTGAGGGTCTTACAGTGCTTGGGGAAGCAGTAAGAGTCTTACAGTGCTTGGGGAAGCAGTGAGGGTCTTACAGTGCTTGGGGAAGCAGTGAGGGTCTTACAGTGCTTGGGGAAGCAGTGAGGGTCTTACAGTGCTTGGGGAAGCAGTGAGGGTCTTGCAGTGCTTGGGGAAGCAGTGAGGTCTTACAGTGCTTGGGGAAGCAGTGAGAGTCTTACAGTGCTTTGGGAAGCAGTGAGGGTTTTACAGTGCTTGGGGAAGCAGTAAGAGTCTTACAGTGCTTGGGGAAGCAGTGAGGGTCTTACAGTGCTTGGGGAAGCAGTGAGAGTCTTACAGTGCTTGGGGAAGCAGTGAGGGTCTTACAGTGCTTAGGGAAGCAGTAAGAGTCTTACAGTGCTTGGGGAAGCAGTGAGGGTTTTACAGTGCTTGGGGAAGCAGTAAGAGTCTTACAGTGCTTGGGGAAGCAGTGAGGGTCTTACAGTGCTTGGGGAAGCAGTAAGAGTCTTACAGTGCTTGGGGAAGCAGTGAGGGTCTTACAGTGCTTGGGGAAGCAGTGAGAGTTTTACAGTGCTTGGGGAAGCAGTGAGGGTCTTACAGTGCTTGGGGAAGCAGTGAGGGTCTTACAGTGCTTGGGGAAGCAGTGAGGGTCTTACAGTGCTTGGAGAAGCAGGGAGGGTCTTACAGTGCTTGGGGAAGCAGTGAGGGTTTTACAGTGCTTGGGGAAGCAGTGAGGGTCTTACAGTGCTTGGGGAAGCAGTGAGGGTCTTACAGTGCTTGGAGAAGCAGTGAGGGTCTTACAGTGCTTCGGGAAGCAGTGAGGGTTTTACAGTGCTTGGGGAAGCAATGAGGGTCTTACAGTGCTTGGGGAAACAGTGAGGGTCTTACAGTGCTTGGGGAAGCAGTGAGGATCTTACAGTGCTTGGGGAAGCAGTGAGGGTCTTACAGTGCTTGGGGAAGCAGTGAGGGTCATACAGTGCTTTGGGAAGCAGTGAGGGTCTTACAGTGCTTGGGGAAGCAGTGAGGGTCTTACAGTGCTTGGGGAAGCAGTGAGGGTCTTACAGTGCTTGGGGAAGCAGTGAGGGTCTTACAGTGCTTGGGGAAGCAGTGAGGGTCTTGCAGTGCTTGGGGAAGCAGTGAGGTCTTACAGTGCTTGGGGAAGCAGTGAGAGTCTTACAGTGCTTTGGGAAGCAGTGAGGGTTTTACAGTGCTTGGGGAAGCAATAAGAGTCTTACAGTGCTTGGGGAAGCAGTGAGGGTCTTACAGTGCTTGGGGAAGCAGTGAGAGTCTTACAGTGCTTTGGGAAGCAGTGAGGGTCTTACAGTGCTTGGGGAAGCAGTAAGAGTCTAACAGTGCTTGGGGAAGCAGTGAGGGTTTTACAGTGCTTGGGGAAGCAGTAAGAGTCTTACAGTGCTTGGGGACGCAGTGAGGGTCTTACAGTCCTTGGGGAAGCAGTAAGAGTCTTACAGTGCTTGGGGAAGCAGTGAGGGTCTTACAGTGCTTGGGGAAGCAGTGAGAGTTTTACAGTGCTTGGGGAAGCAGTGAGGGTCTTACAGTGCTTGGGGAAGCAGTGAAGGTCTTACAGTGCTTGGGGAAGCAGTGAGGGTCTTACAGTGCTTGGAGAAGCAGTGAGGGTCTTACAGTGCTTGGGGAAGCAGTGAGGGTTTTACAGTGCTTGGGGAAGCAGTGAGGGTCTTACAGTGCTTGGGGAAGCAGTGAGGGTCTTACAGTGCTTGGAGAAGCAGTGAGGGCCTTACAGTGCTTGGGGAAGCAGTGAGGGTTTTACAGTGCTTGGGGAAGCAATGAGGGTCTTACAGTGCTTGGGGAAGCAGTGAGGGTCTTACAGTGCTTGGGGAAGCAGTGAGGGTCTTACAGTGCTTGGGGAAGCAGTGAGGGTCTTACAGTGCTTGGGGAAGCAGTGAGGGTCTTACAGTGCTTGGGGAAGCAGTGAGAGTCTTACAGTGCTTTGGGAAGCAGTGAGGGTTTTACAGTGCTTGGGGAAGCAGTAAGAGTCTTACAGTGCTTGGGGAAGCAGAGAGGGTTTTACAGTGCTTGGGGAAGCAGTAAGAGTCTTACAGTGCTTGGGGAAGCAGTGAGGGTCTTACAGTGCTTGGGGAAGAAGTAAGAGCCTTACAGTGCTTGGGGAAGCAGTGAGGGTCTTACAGTGCTTGGGGAAGCAGTGAGAGTTTTACAGTGCTTGGGGAAGCAGTGAGGGTCTTACAGTGCTTGGGGAAGCAGTGAGGGTCTTACAGTGCTTGGGGAAGCAGTGAGGGTCTTACAGTGCTTGGAGAAGCAGTGAGGGTCTTACAGTGCTTGGGGAAGCAGTGAGGGTTTTACAGTGCTTGGGGAAGCAGTGAGGGTCTTACAGTGCTTGGGGAAGCAGTGAGGGTCTTACAGTGCTTGGAGAAGCAGTGAGGGTCTTACAGTGCTTGGGGAAGCAGTGAGGGTTTTACAGTGCTTGGGGAAGCAATGAGGGTCTTACAGTGCTTGGGGAAGCAGTGAGGGTCTTACAGTGCTTGGGGAAGCAGTGAGGGTCTTACAGTGCTTGGGGAAGCAGTGAGGGTCTTACAGTGCTTGGGGAAGCAGTGAGGGTCTTACAGTGCTTTGGGAAGCAGTGAGGGTCTTACAGTGCTTGGGGAAGCAGTGAGGGTCTTACAGTGCTTGGGGAAGCAGTGAGGGTCTTACAGTGCTTGGGGAAGCAGTGAGGGTCTTGCAGTGCTTGGGGAAGCAGTGAGGTCTTACAGTCCTTGGGGAAGCAGTGAGAGTCTTACAGTGCTTTGGGAAGCAGTGAGGGTTTTACAGTGCTTGGGGAAGCAGTAAGAGTCTTACAGTGCTTGGGGAAGCAGTGAGGGTCTTACAGTGCTTGGGGAAGCAGTGAGAGTCTTACAGTGCTTTGGGAAGCAGTGAGGGTCTTACAGTGCTTGGGGAAGCAGTAAGAGTCTTACAGTGCTTGGGGAAGCAGTAAGAGTCTTACAGTGCTTGGGGAAGCAGTGAGGGTCTTACAGTGCTTGGGGAAGCAGTAAGAGTCTTACAGTGCTTGGGGAAGCAGTGAGGGTCTTACTGTGCTTGGGGAAGCAGTGAGGGTTTTACAGTGCTTGGGGAACCAGTGAGGGTCTTACAGTGCTTGGGGAAGCAGTGAGGGTCTTACAGTGCTTGGGGAAGCAGTGAGGGTCTTACAGTGCTTGGAGAAGCAGTGAGGGCCTTACAGTGCTTGGGGAAGCAGTGAGGGTTTTACAGTGCTTGGGGAAGCAGTGAGGGTCTTACAGTGCTTGGGGAAGCAGTGAGGGTCTTACAGTGCTTGGAGAAGCAGTGAGGGTCTTACAGTGCTTGGGGAAGCAGTGAGGGTCTTACAGTGCTTGGGGAAGCAATGAGGGTCTTACAGTGCTTGGGGAAGCAGTGAGGGTCTTACATTGCTTGGGGAAGCAGTGAGGGTCTTACAGTGCTTGGAGAAGCAGTGAGGGTCTTACAGTGCTTGGAGAAGCAGTGAGGGTCTTACATTGCTTGGGGAAGCAATGAGGGTCTTACAGTGCTTGGAGAAGCAGTGAGGGTCTTACATTGCTTGGGGAAGCAGTGAGGGTCTTACAGTGCTTGGAGAAGCAGTGAGGGTCTTACAGTGCTTTGGGAAGCAGTGAGGGTTTTACAGTGCTTGGGGAAGCAGTGAGGGTCTTACAGTGCTTGGGGAAGCAGTGAGGGTCTTACAGTGCTTGGGGAAGCAGTGAGGGTTTTACAGTGCTTGGGGAAGCAATGAGGGTCTTACGGTGCTTGGGGAAGCAGTAAGGGTCTTACAGTGCTTGGGGAAGCAGTGAGGGTCTTACAGTGCTTGGGGAAGCAGTGAGGGTCTTACAGTGCTTGGGGAAGCAGTGAGGGTCTTACAGTGCTTGGGGAAGCAATGAGGGTCTTACGGTGCTTGGGGAAGCAGTGAGTGTCTTACAGTGCTTGGGGAAGCAGTGAGGGTCTTACAGTGCTTGGGGAAGCAGTGAGGGTCTTACAGTGCTTGGGGAAGCAGTGAGGGTCTTACAGTGCTTTGGGAAGCAGTGAGGGTCTTACAGTGCTTGGGGAAGCAGTGAGGGTCTTACAGTGCTTGGGGAAGCAGTGAGGGTCTTACAGTGCTTGGGGAAGCAGTGAGGGTCTTACAGTGCTTGGGGAAGCAGTGAGGGTCTTGCAGTGCTTGGGGAAGCAGTGAGGTCTTACAGTGCTTGGGGAAGCAGTGAGAGTCTTACAGTGCTTTGGGAAGCAGTGAGGGTTTTACAGTGCTTGGGGAAGCAGTAAGAGTCTTACAGTGCTTGGGGAAGCAGTGAGGGTCTTACAGTGCTTGGGGAAGCAGTGAGAGTCTTACAGTGCTTTGGGAAGCAGTGAGGGTCTTACAGTGCTTGGGGAAGCAGTAAGAGTCTTACAGTGCTTGGGGAAGCAGTGAGGGTTTTACAGTGCTTGGGGAAGCAGTAAGAGTCTTACAGTGCTTGGGGAAGCAGTGAGGGTCTTACAGTGCTTGGGGAAGCAGTAAGAGTCTTAAAGTGCTTGGGGAAGCAGTGAGGGTCTTACAGTGCTTGGGGAAGCAGTGAGGGTCTTACAGTGCTTGGGGAAGCAGTGAGGGTCTTACAGTGCTTGGGGAAGCAGTGAGGGTCTTACAGTGCTTGGAGAAGCAGTGAGGGTCTTACAGTGCTTGGGGAAGCAGTGAGGGTTTTACAGTGCTTGGGGAAGCAATGAGGGTCTTACAGTGCTTGGGGAAGCAGTGAGGGTCTTACAGTGCTTGGGGAAGCAGTGAGGGTCTTACAGTGCTTGGGGAAGCAGTGAGGGTCTTACAGTGCTTGGGGAAGCAGTGAGGGTCTTACAGTGCTTTGGGAAGCAGTGAGGGTCTTACAGTGCTTGGGGAAGCAGTGAGGGTCTTACAGTGCTTGGGGAAGCAGTGAGGGTCTTACAGTGCTTGGGGAAGCAGTGAGGGTCTTACAGTGCTTGGGGAAGCAGTGAGGGTCTTACAGTGCTTGGGGAAGCAGTGAGGGTCTTACAGTGCTTGGGGAAGCAGTGAGAGTCTTACACTGCTTGGGGAAGCAGTGAGAGTCTTACAGTGCTTGGGGAAGCAGTGAGGGTCTTACAGTGCTTGGGGAAGCAGTGAGGGTCTTACAGTGCTTGGGGAAGCAGTGAGGGTCTTACAGTGCTTGGGGAAGCAGTGAGAGTCTTACAGTGCTTGGGGAAGCAGTGAGAGTCTTACAGTGCTTGGGGAAGCAGTGAGGGTCTTACAGTGCTTTTGGAAGCAGTGAGAGTCTTACAGTGCTTGGGGAAGCAGTGAGAGTTTTACAGTGCTTGGGGAAGCAGTGAGAGTCTTACAGTGCTTTGGGAAGCAGTGAGAGTTTTACAGTGCTTTTGGAAGCAGTGAGAGTCTTACAGTGCTTGGGGAAGCAGTGAGAGTTTTACAGTGCTTGGGGAAGCAGTGAGAGTCTTACAGTGCTTGGGGAAGCAGTGAGGATCTTACAGTGCTTGGGGAAGCAGTGAGTTTTACAGTGCTTGGGGAAGGAGTGAGAGTTTTACAGTGCTTGGGGAAGCAGTGAGGGTCTTACAGTGCTTGGGGAAGCAGTGAGGGTCTTACAGTGCTTGGGGAAGCAGTGAGGGTCTTACAGTGCTTGGGGAAGCAGTGAGAGTCTTACAGTGCTTGGGGAAGCAGTGAGAGTTTTACAGTGCTTGGGGAAGCAGTGAGAGTCTTACAGTGCTTGGGGAAGCAGTGAGGGTCTTACAGTGCTTGGGGAAGCAGTGAGAGTCTTACAGTGCTTGGGGAAGCAGTGAGGGTCTTACAGTGCTTGGGGAAGCAGTGAGAGTCTTACAGTGCTTGGGGAAGCAGTGAGGGTCTTACAGTGCTTGGGGAAGCAGTGAGGGTCTTACAGTGCTTGGGGAAGCAGTGAGAGTCTTACAGTACTTGGGGAAGCAGTGAGAGTCTTGCAGTGCTTGGGGAAGCAGTGAGAGTCTTACAGTGCTTGGGGAAGCAGTGAGAGTCTTACAGTGCTTGGGGAAGCAGTGAGGGTCTTACAGTCCTTGGGGAAGCAGTGAGAGTCTTACAGTGCTTGGGGAAGCAGTGAGGGTCTTACAGTGCTTGGGGAAGCAGTGAGAGTCTTAGAGTGCTTGGGGAAGCAGTGAGGGTCTTACAGTGCTTGGGGAAGCAGTGAGAGTCTTACAGTGCTTGGGGAAGCAGTGAGAGTCTTACAGTGCTTGGGGAAGCAGTGAGAGTCTTAAAGTGCTTGGGGAAGCAGTGAGAGTCTTACAGTGCTTGGGGAAGCAGTGAGAGTCTTACAGTGCTTGGGGAAGCAGTGAGAGTCTTACAGTGCTTGGGGAAGCAGTGAGGGTCTTACAGTGCTTGGGGAAGCAATGAGAGTCTTACAGTGCTTGGGGAAGCAGTGAGAGTCTTACAGTGCTTGGGGAAGCAGTGAGGGTCTTACAGTGCTTGGGGAAGCAGTGAGAGTCTTACAGTGCTTGGGGAAGCAGTGAGGGTCTTACAGTGCTTGGGGAAGCAGTGAGAGTCTTACAGTGCTTGGGGAAGCAGTGAGAGTCTTACAGTGCTTGGGGAAGCAGTGAGCGTCTTACAGTGCTTGGGGAAGCAGTGAGGGTCTTACAGTGCTTGGGGAAGCAGTGAGGGTCTTACAGTGCTTGGGGAAGCAGTGAGAGTTTTACAGTGCTTGGGGAAGCAGTGAGGGTCTTACAGTGCTTGGGGAAGCAGTGAGGGTCTTACAGTGCTTGGGGAAGCAGTGAGGGTCTTACAGTGCTTGGGGAAGCAGTGAGGGTCTTACAGTGCTTGGGGAAGCAGTGAGGGTCTTACAGTGCTTGGGGAAGCAGTGAGGGTCTTACAGTGCTTGGAGAAGCAGTGAGGGCCTTACAGTGCTTGGGGAAGCAGTGAGGGTTTTACAGTGCTTGGGGAAGCAATGAGGGTCTTACAGTGCTTGGGGAAGCAGTGAGGGTCTTACAGTGCTTGGGGAAGCAGTGAGGGTCTTACAGTGCTTGGGGAAGCAGTGAGGGTCTTACAGTGCTTGGGGAAGCAGTGAGGGTCTTACAGTGCTTGGGGAAGCAGTGAGAGTCTTACAGTGCTTTGGGAAGCAGTGAGGGTCTTACAGTGCTTGGGGAAGCAGTAAGAGTCTTACAGTGCTTGGGGAAGCAGAGAGGGTTTTACAGTGCTTAGGGAAGCAGTAAGAGTCTTACAGTGCTTGGGGAAGCAGTGAGGGTCTTACAGTGCTTGGGGAAGAAGTAAGAGCCTTACAGTGCTTGGGAAAGCAGTGAGGGTCTTACAGTGCTTGGGGAAGCAGTGAGAGTTTTACAGTGCTTGGGGAAGCAGTGAGGGTCTTACAGTGCTTGGGGAAGCAGTGAGGGTCTTACAGTGCTTGGGGAAGCAGTGAGGGTCTTACAGTGCTTGGAGAAGCAGTGAGGGTCTTACAGTGCTTGGGGAAGCAGTGAGGGTTTTACAGTGCTTGGGGAAGCAGTGAGGGTCTTACAGTGCTTGGGGAAGCAGTGAGGGTCTTACAGTGCTTGGAGAAGCAGTGAGGGTCTTACAGTGCTTGGGGAAGCAGTGAGGGTTTTACAGTGCTTGGGGAAGCAATGATGGTCTTACAGTGCTTGGGGAAGCAGTGAGGGTCTTACAGTGCTTGGGGAAGCAGTGAGGGTCTTACAGTGCTTGGGGAAGCAGTGAGGGTCTTACAGTGCTTGGGGAAGCAGTGAGGGTCTTACAGTGCTTGGGGAAGCAGTGAGGGTCTTACAGTGCTTGGGGAAGCAGTGAGGGTCTTACAGTGCTTGGGGAAGCAGTGAGGGTCTTACAGTGCTTGGGGAAGCAGTGAGGGTCTTGCAGTGCTTGGGGAAGCAGTGAGGTCTTACAGTCCTTGGGGAAGCAGTGAGAGTCTTACAGTGCTTTGGGAAGCAGTGAGGGTTTTACAGTGCTTGGTGAAGCAGTAAGAGTCTTACAGTGCTTGGGGAAGCAGTGAGGGTCTTACAGTGCTTGGGGAAGCAGTGAGAGTCTTACAGTGCTTTGGGAAGCAGTGAGGGTCTTACAGTGCTTGGGGAAGCAGTAAGAGTCTTACAGTGCTTGGGGAAGCAGTAAGAGTCTTACAGTGCTTGGGGAAGCAGTGAGGGTCTTACAGTGCTTGGGGAAGCAGTAAGAGTCTTACAGTGCTTGGGGAAGCAGTGAGGGTCTTACTGTGCTTGGGGAAGCAGTGAGGGTTTTACAGTGCTTGGGGAACTAGTGAGGGTCTTACAGTGCTTGGGGAAGCAGTGAGGGTCTTACAGTGCTTGGGGAAGCAGTGAGGGTCTTACAGTGCTTGGAGAAGCAGTGAGGGCCTTACAGTGCTTGGGGAAGCAGTGAGGGTTTTACAGTGCTTGGGGAAGCAGTGAGGGTCTTACAGTGCTTGGGGAAGCAGTGAGGGTCTTACAGTGCTTGGAGAAGCAGTGAGGGTCTTACAGTGCTTGGGGAAGCAATGAGGGTCTTACAGTGCTTGGAGAAGCAGTGAGGGTCTTACAGTGCTTGGAGAAGCAGTGAGGGTCTTACATTGCTTGGGGAAGCAATGAGGGTCTTACAGTGCTTGGAGAAGCAGTGAGGGTCTTACATTGCTTGGGGAAGCAGTGAGGGTCTTACAGTGCTTGGAGAAGCAGTGAGGGTCTTACAGTGCTTTGGGAAGCAGTGAGGGTTTTACAGTGCTTGGGGAAGCAGTGAGGGTCTTACAGTGCTTGGGGAAGCAGTGAGGGTCTTACAGTGCTTGGGGAAGCAGTGAGGGTTTTACAGTGCTTGGGGAAGCAATGAGGGTCTTACGGTGCTTGGGGAAGCAGTGAGGGTCTTACAGTGCTTGGGGAAGCAGTGAGGGTCTTACAGTGCTTGGGGAAGCAGTGAGGGTCTTACAGTGCTTGGGGAAGCAGTGAGGGTCTTACAGTGCTTGGGGAAGCAATGAGGGTCTTACGGTGCTTGGGGAAGCAGTGAGTGTCTTACAGTGCTTGGGGAAGCAGTGAGGGTCTTACAGTGCTTGGGGAAGCAGTGAGGGTCTTACAGTGCTTGGGGAAGCAGTGAGGGTCTTACAGTGCTTTGGGAAGCAGTGAGGGTCTTACAGTGCTTGGGGAAGCAGTGAGGGTCTTACAGTGCTTGGGGAAGCAGTGAGGGTCTTACAGTGCTTGGGGAAGCAGTGAGGGTCTTACAGTGCTTGGGGAAGCAGTGAGGGTCTTGCAGTGCTTGGGGAAGCAGTGAGGTCTTACAGTGCTTGGGGAAGCAGTGAGAGTCTTACAGTGCTTTGGGAAGCAGTGAGGGTTTTACAGTGCTTGGGGAAGCAGTAAGAGTCTTACAGTGCTTGGGGAAGCAGTGAGGGTCTTACAGTGCTTGGGGAAGCAGTGAGAGTCTTACAGTGCTTTGGGAAGCAGTGAGGGTCTTACAGTGCTTGGGGAAGCAGTAAGAGTCTTACAGTGCTTAGGGAAGCAGTGAGGGTTTTACAGTGCTTGGGGAAGCAGTAAGAGTCTTACAGTGCTTGGGGAAGCAGTGAGGGTCTTACAGTGCTTGGGGAAGCAGTAAGAGTCTTAAAGTGCTTGGGGAAGCAGTGAGGGTCTTACAGTGCTTGGGGAAGCAGTGAGAGTTTTACAGTGTTTGGGGAAGCAGTGAGGGTCTTACAGTGCTTGGGGAAGCAGTGAGGGTCTTACAGTGCTTGGGGAAGCAGTGAGGGTCTTACAGTGCTTGGAGAAGCAGTGAGGGTCTTACAGTGCTTGGGGAAGCAGTGAGGGTTTTACAGTGCTTGGGGAAGCAGTGAGGGTCTTACAGTGCTTGGGGAAGCAGTGAGGGTCTTACAGTGCTTGGAGAAGCAGTGAGGGTCTTACAGTGCTTGAGGAAGCAGTGTGGGTTTTACAGTGCTTGGGGAAGCAATGAGGGTCTTACAGTGCTTGGGGAAGCAGTGAGGGTCTTACAGTGCTTGGGGAAGCAGTGAGGGTCTTACAGTGCTTGGGGAAGCAGTGAGGGTCTTACAGTGCTTGGGGAAGCAGTGAGGGTCTTACAGTGCTTTGGGAAGAAGTGAGGGTCTTACAGTGCTTGGGGAAGCAGTGAGGGTCTTACAGTGCTTGGGGAAGCAGTGAGGGTCTTACAGTGCTTGGGGAAGCAGTGAGGGTCTTACAGTGCTTGGGGAAGCAGTGAGGGTCTTACAGTGCTTGGGGAAGCAGTGAGGGTCTTACAGTGCTTGGGGAAGCAGTGAGAGTCTTACACTACTTGGGGAAGCAGTGAGAGTCTTACAGTGCTTGGGGAAGCAGTGAGGGTCTTACAGTGCTTGGGGAAGCAGTGAGGGTCTTACAGTGCTTGGGGAAGCAGTGAGGGTCTTACAGTGCTTGGGGAAGCAGTGAGAGTCTTACAGTGCTTGGGGAAGCAGTGAGAGTCTTACAGTGCTTGGGGAAGCAGTGAGGGTCTTACAGTGCTTTTGGAAGCAGTGAGAGTCTTACAGTGCTTGGGGAAGCAGTGAGAGTTTTACAGTGCTTGGGGAAGCAGTGAGAGTCTTACAGTGCTTTGGGAAGCAGTGAGAGTTTTACAGTGCTTTTGGAAGCAGTGAGAGTCTTACAATGCTTGGGGAAGCAGTGAGAGTTTTACAGTGCTTGGGGAAGCAGTGAGAGTCTTACAGTGCTTGGGGAAGCAGTGAGGATCTTACAGTGCTTGGGGAAGCAGTGAGTTTTACAGTGCTTGGGGAAGCAGTGAGAGTTTTACAGTGCTTGGGGAAGCAGTGAGGGTCTTACAGTGCTTGGGGAAGCAGTGAGGGTCTTACAGTGCTTGGGGAAGCAGTGAGGGTCTTACAGTGCTTGGGGAAGCAATGAGAGTCTTACAGTGCTTGGGGAAGCAGTGAGAGTTTTACAGTGCTTGGGGAAGCAGTGAGAGTCTTACAGTGCTTGGGGAAGCAGTGAGGGTCTTACAGTGCTTGGGGAAGCAGTGAGAGTCTTACAGTGCTTGGGGAAGCAGTGAGGGTCTTGCAGTGCTTGGGGAAGCAGTGAGAGTCTTACAGTGCTTGGGGAAGCAGTGAGGGTCTTACAGTGCTTGGGGAAGCAGTGAGGGTCTTACAGTGCTTGGGGAAGCAGTGAGAGTCTTACAGTACTTGGGGAAGCAGTGAGAGTCTTACAGTGCTTGGGGAAGCAGTGAGAGTCTTACAGTGCTTGGGGAAGCAGTGAGAGTCTTACAGTGCTTGGGGAAGCAGTGAGGGTCTTACAGTCCTTGGGGAAGCAGTGAGAGTCTTACAGTGCTTGGGGAAGCAGTGAGGGTTTTACAGTGCTTGGGGAAGCAGTGAGAGTCTTACAGTGCTTGGGGAAGCAGTGAGGGTCTTACAGTGCTTGGGGAAGCAGTGAGAGTCTTACAGTGCTTGGGGAAGCAGTGAGAGTCTTACAGTGCTTGGGGAAGCAGTGAGAGTCTTAAAGTGCTTGGGGAAGCAGTGAGAGTCTTACAGTGCTTGGGGAAGCAGTGAGAGTCTTACAGTGCTTGGGGAAGCAGTGAGAGTCTTACAGTGCTTGGGGAAGCAGTGAGGGTCTTACAGTGCTTGGGGAAGCAGTGAGAGTCTTACAGTGCTTGGGGAAGCAGTGAGAGTCTTACAGTGCTTGGGGAAGCAGTGAGGGTCTTACAGTGCTTGGGGAAGCAGTGAGAGTCTTACAGTGCTTGGGGAAGCAGTGAGGGTCTTACAGTGCTTGGGGAAGCAGTGAGAGTCTTACAGTGCTTGGGGAAGCAGTGAGAGTCTTACAGTGCTTGGGGAAGCAGTGAGAGTCTTACAGTGCTTGGGGAAGCAGTGAGGGTCTTACAGTGCTTGGGGAAGCAGTGAGGGTCTTACAGTGCTTGGGGAAGCAGTGAGAGTTTTACAGTGCTTGGGGAAGCAGTGAGGGTCTTACAGTGCTTGGGGAAGCAGTGAGGGTCTTACAGTGCTTGGGGAAGCAATGAGGGTCTTACAGTGCTTGGGGAAGCAGTGAGGGTCTTACAGTGCTTGGGGAAGCAGTGAGGGTCTTACAGTGCTTGGGGAAGCAGTGAGGGTCTTACAGTGCTTGGGGAAGCAGTGAGGGTCTTACAGTGCTTTGGGAAGCAGTGAGGGTCTTACAGTGCTTGGGGAAGCAGTGAGGGTCTTACAGTGCTTGGGGAAGCAGTGAGGGTCTTACAGTGCTTGGGGAAGCAGTGTGGGTCTTACAGTGCTTGGGGAAGCAGTGAGGGTCTTACAGTGCTTGGGGAAGCAGTGAGGGTCTTACAGTGCTTGGGGAAGCAGTGAGAGTCTTACACTACTTGGGGAAGCAGTGAGAGTCTTACAGTGCTTGGGGAAGCAGTGAGGGTCTTACAGTGCTTGGGGAAGCAGTGAGGGTCTTACAGTGCTTGGGGAAGCAGTGAGGGTCTTACAGTGCTTGGGGAAGCAGTGAGAGTCTTACAGTGCTTGGGGAAGCAGTGAGAGTCTTACAGTGCTTGGGGAAGCAGTGAGGGTCTTACAGTGCTTTTGGAAGCAGTGAGAGTCTTACAGTGCTTGGGGAAGCAGTGAGAGTTTTACAGTGCTTGGGGAAGCAGTGAGAGTCTTACAGTGCTTTGGGAAGCAGTGAGAGTTTTACAGTGCTTTTGGAAGCAGTGAGAGTCTTACAATGCTTGGGGAAGCAGTGAGAGTTTTACAGTGCTTGGGGAAGCAGTGAGAGTCTTACAGTGCTTGGGGAAGCAGTGAGGATCTTACAGTGCTTGGGGAAGCAGTGAGTTTTACAGTGCTTGGGGAAGCAGTGAGAGTTTTACAGTGCTTGGGGAAGCAGTGAGGGTCTTACAGTGCTTGGGGAAGCAGTGAGGGTCTTACAGTGCTTGGGGAAGCAGTGAGGGTCTTACAGTGCTTGGGGAAGCAGTGAGAGTCTTACAGTGCTTGGGGAAGCAGTGAGAGTTTTACAGTGCTTGGGGAAGCAGTGAGAGTCTTACAGTGCTTGGGGAAGCAGTGAGGGTCTTACAGTGCTTGGGGAAGCAGTGAGAGTCTTACAGTGCTTGGGGAAGCAGTGAGGGTCTTACAGTGCTTGGGGAAGCAGTGAGAGTCTTACAGTGCTTGGGGAAGCAGTGAGGGTCTTACAGTGCTTGGGGAAGCAGTGAGGGTCTTACAGTGCTTGGGGAAGCAGTGAGAGTCTTACAGTACTTGGGGAAGCAGTGAGAGTCTTACAGTGCTTGGGGAAGCAGTGAGAGTCTTACAGTGCTTGGGGAAGCAGTGAGAGTCTTACAGTGCTTGGGGAAGCAGTGAGGGTCTTACAGTCCTTGGGGAAGCAGTGAGAGTCTTACAGTGCTTGGGGAAGCAGTGAGGGTTTTACAGTGCTTGGGGAAGCAGTGAGAGTCTTACAGTGCTTGGGGAAGCAGTGAGGGTCTTACAGTGCTTGGGGAAGCAGTGAGAGTCTTACAGTGCTTGGGGAAGCAGTGAGAGTCTTACAGTGCTTGGGGAAGCAGTGAGAGTCTTAAAGTGCTTGGGGAAGCAGTGAGAGTCTTACAGTGCTTGGGGAAGCAGTGAGAGTCTTACAGTGCTTGGGGAAGCAGTGAGAGTCTTACAGTGCTTGGGGAAGCAGTGAGGGTCTTACAGTGCTTGGGGAAGCAGTGAGAGTCTTACAGTGCTTGGGGAAGCAGTGAGAGTCTTACAGTGCTTGGGGAAGCAGTGAGGGTCTTACAGTGCTTGGGGAAGCAGTGAGAGTCTTACAGTGCTTGGGGAAGCAGTGAGGGTCTTACAGTGCTTGGGGAAGCAGTGAGAGTCTTACAGTGCTTGGGGAAGCAGTGAGAGTCTTACAGTGCTTGGGGAAGCAGTGAGAGTCTTACAGTGC
This sequence comes from Cherax quadricarinatus, assembly GCF_038502225.1. Lineage (NCBI taxonomy): Eukaryota > Metazoa > Arthropoda > Malacostraca > Decapoda > Parastacidae > Cherax > Cherax quadricarinatus. The sequence goes on from NC_091296.1 coordinate 46,802,234, forward strand.
TTGGGGAAGCAGTGAGGGTCTTACAGTGCTTGGGGAAGCAGTGAGGGTCTTACAGTGCTTGGGGAAGCAGTGAGAGTTTTACAGTGCTTGGGGAAGCAGTGAGGGTCTTACAGTGCTTGGGGAAGCAGTGAGGGTCTTACAGTGCTTGGGGAAGCAGTGAGGGTCTTACAGTGCTTGGGGAAGCAGTGAGGGTCTTACAGTGCTTGGGGAAGCAGTGAGGGTCTTACAGTGCTTGGGGAAGCAGTGAGGGTCTTACAGTGCTTGGGGAAGCAGTGAGGGTCTTACAGTGCTTGGGGAAGCAGTGAGGGTCTTACAGTGCTTGGGGAAACAGTGAGGGTCTTACAGTGCTTGGGGAAGCAGTGAGGGTCTTACAGTGCTTGGGGAAGCAGTGAGGGTCTTACAGTGCTTGGGGAAGCAGTGAGAGTCTTACAGTGCTTGGGGAAGCAGTGAGAGTCTTACAGTGCTTGGGGAAGCAGTGAGAGTCTTACAGTGCTTGGTGAAGCAGTGAGAGTCTTACAGTGCTTGGGGAAGCAGTGAGTGTCTTACAGTGCTTGGGGAAGCAGTGAGAGTCTTACAGTGCTTGTGGAAGCAGTGAGAGTCTTACAGTACTTGGGGAAGCAGTGAGAGTCTTACAGTGCTTGGGGAAGCAGTGAGAGTCTTACAGTGCTTGGGGAAGCAGTGAGAGTCTTACAGTGCTTGGGGAAGCAGTGAGGGTCTTACAGTGCTTGGGGAAGCAGTGAGGGTCTTACAGTGCTTGGGGAAGCAGTGAGGGTCTTACAGTGCTTGGGGAAGCAGTGAGGGTCTTACAGTGCTTGGGGACTTAATGTAATCATTTTCATATCTAAGATATGGAGGACAATTTTAATTAGGAATAAGAGTCCTTTTCCAAAATCAAGGCAGCATCTCCCCTCACCAACCTCATCCTCTAGAATCAAGGCAGCGTCTCCCCCTTACCCACGTCATCCTCCAGAATCAAGATATCATCTCCCCTCACCCACGTCATCCTCCAGAATCAAGATATCATCTCCCCTCACCCACGTCATCCTCCTGAATCAAGATATCATCTCCTCTCACCCACGTCATCCTCCAGAATCAAGACATCTCCCCTCACCCACGTCATCCTCCAGAATCAAGATATCATCTCCCCTCACCCACGTCATCGTCCAGAGTCAACACATCATCTCCCCTCACCCACGTCATCCTCCTGAATCAAGATATCATCTCCCCTCACCCACGTCATCGTTCAGAATCAAGACATCATCTCCCCTCACCCACGTCATCCTCCAGAATCAAGATATCATCTCCCCTCACCCACGTCATCGTTCAGAATCAACACATCATCTCCCCTCACCCACGTCATCCTCCTGAATCAAGATATCATCTCCCCTCACCCACGTCATCCTCCAGAATCAAGACATCATCTCCCCTCACCCACGTCATCCTCCAGAATCAAGATATCTCCCCTCACCCACGTCATCGTCCAGAATCAACACATCATCTCCCCTCACCCACGTCATCCTCCAGAATCAAGATATCATCTCCCCTCACCCACGTCATCGTTCAGAATCAAGACATCATCTCCCCTCACCCACGTCATCCTCCAGAATCAAGACATCATCTCCCCTCACCCACGTCATCCTCCAGAATCAAGACATCATCTCCCCTCACCCACGTCATCCTCCAGAATCAAGACATCATCTCCCCTCACCCACGTCATCCTCCAGAATCAAGACATCATCTCCCCTCACCCACGTCATCCTCCAGAATCAAGTCAACATCTCCCCTCACCCACGACATCCTCCAGAATCAAGACATCATCTCCCCTCACCCACGTCATCCTCCAGAATCAAGACATCATCTCCCCTCACCCACGTCATCCTCCAGAATCAAGACATCATCTCCCCTCACCCACGTCATCCTCCAGAATCAAGACATCATCTCCCCTCACCCACGTCATCCTCCAGAATCAAGACATCGTCTCCCCTCACCCACGTCATCCTCCAGAATCAAGACATCATCTCCCCTCACCCACGTCATCCTCCAGAATCAAGACCTCATCTCCCCTCACCCACGTCATCCTCCAGAATCAAGACATCATCTCCCCTCACCCACGTCATCGTCCAGAATCAAGACATCATCTCCCCTCACCCACGTCATCCTCCAGAATCAACACATCATCTCCCCTCACCCACGTCATGCTCCAGAATCAACACATCATCTCCCCTCACCCACCTGAGTGATATGTTCATAACACTATAATAAATTGTGAATAACATTTACTTTGCTCAAATACCTAGTCTGTTTCCCTCTTGTTCACCAGTAATAATGTTCTGTGGTTAATGATCCTCAGTAGTAATGATTTTTATTGATGATGATCCGCATCAGTAATGATCTGTTAAGTTAATTTCGAGGAGTAATTTTCTGTGTTGTAGATCCCAAGAAGCAATGGTCATTGTTGTAGATGCCAGGCTGTAATGGTCAGTGTTGTATATCACAAGCAGTAATATTCAGTGTTGCAGATCCGAGGCAGTAATCAAAATGGTCAGTGTTGCATATCCCAAGCAGTAATGGTCAGTACTGTATATCACAAACAGTAATGGTCAGTATTGTATATCACAAGCAGTAATGGTAAGTGTTGTATATCACAAGCAGTAATGGTAAGTGTTGTATATCACAAGCAGTAATGGTCGTTGTATATCACAAGCAGTAATGGTCAGTATTGTATATCACAAGCAGTAATGGTCAGTATTGTATATCACAAGCAGTAATGGTCAGTATTGTATATCACAAGCAGTAATGGTCAGTGTTGTATATCCCAAGCAGTAATGGTCAGTGTTGCATATCCCAAGCAGTAATGGTCAGTACTGTATATCACAAACAGTAATGGTCAGTATTGTATATCACAAGCAGTAATGGTAAGTGTTGTATATCACAAGCAGTAATGGTAAGTGTTGTATATCACAAGCAGTAATGGTAAGTGTTGTATATCACAAGCAGTAATGGTAAGTGTTGTATATCACAAGCAGTAATGGTAAGTGTTGTATATCACAAGCAGTAATGGTAAGTGTTGTATATCACAAGCAGTAATGGTCAGTGTTGTACATCACAAGCAGTAATGGTCAGTGTTGTATATCACAAGCAGTAATGGTCAGTGTTGTATATCACAAGCAGTAATGGTCATTGTATATCACAAGCAGTAATGGTCAGTGTTGTACATCACAAGCAGTAATGGTCAGTGTTGTATATCACAAGCAGTAATGGTCATTGTATATCACAAGCAGTAATGGTCAGTGTTGTACATCACAAGCAGTAATGGTCAGTATTGTATATCACAAGCAGTAATGGTCAGTGTTGTATATCCCAAGCAGTAATGGTCAGTACTGTATATCACAAACAGTAATGGTCAGTATTGTATATCACAAGCAGTAATGGTAAGTGTTGTATATCACAAACAGTAATGGTCAGTGTTGTATATCACAAGCAGTAATGGTCAGTGTTGTATATCATAAGCAGTAATGGTCAGTGCTGTATATCACAGGCAGTAATTGTCAGTGTTGTATATCACAGGCAGTAATGGTCAGTATTGTATATCACAAGCAGTAATGGTCAGTATTGTATATCACAAGCAGTAATGGTCAGTATTGTATATCACAAGCAGTAATGGTCAGTATTGTATATCACAAGCAGTAGTGGTCACTATTGTATATCACAAGCAGTAGTGGTCAATATTGTATATCACAAGCAGTAATGGTCAGTATTGTATATCACAAGCAGTAATGGTCAGTATTGTATATCACAAGCAGTAATGGTCAGTATTGTATATCACAAGCAGTAGTGGTCAGTATTGTATATCACAAGCAGTAGTGGTCAATATTGTATATCACAAGCAGTAATGGTCAGTATTATATATCACAAGCATAATACTTTTTTATTATTAACACGTCAGCAGCTTCCCACCAAGGCAGAGTGACCCGGAAAAGAAGAAACACTTTCATCATCATACACCCCATCACTGCATTGCCAGAGGCGTGCCTACATTACAATTAAACTGCAACTTTCCAACATCCCTCCTTCAGAGTACATGCACTGTACTTGCCACCTCCAGGACTCAACTCCGGCCTGCTGGTTTCCATGAATTCCTTCATAAATGTTACCTTAACACACCTCGTTATACTTCCAGACTTACCTAACACCATTGTTGTGGAATCTTCACACGTTGACATAGTATACTGTACTTATCTACGAAACTTGGTACATGGTGGTAACTCTGAGAACAAATGATTCATTTACAAATCCATATGCTTTATTTACATCTAAAAAGAGTGCTGTCAAATGTTTTGTCTTACTCTCACTTACCATCCAACTGTAGTATAGTTTGAGTCAAACCATCAGCAGGTTCCGTAGGAAAGCCTCTGTACAGAGTAAAGCGGGATTCACTTTGTGCATCTCGAAGCCAATATTCTGTTAAACACTACCAATAATATTTGATATTATTATCGGTTTATATTCACCGGGATAATCCGGATCTTCTGTTTAAAGAAACAACACGGTACGTGTCTTCCTCTACATAGTAGGCAGATGCCCAGCATAAAATCATGGATTATATATAATGAACAAAAAGGAACTTCGTCAATGGTCCAAGTCAGACAGAAGCGTCGTACTAACCTTCTCACTCGTATGTGCCGGTTATTTGTGTAGGAATTATATATGATTCTCCATATATTTTCTAACATATTCATATCACTCAATCTCCTCCCATCAGAGCCTTGATCACATATCGCTTTAGTGTCTTTATTGATTTTCTAACATCATTCGTCTACAAGAAGTTCAAAAGGGCAAATGCTGTCAGTTAACCAGCTCATTAAGAGATTAGGTCTATCGTTTAATTCATGTGATCATGCAAATGTTTTTCCATAACTCTACTGACAGCGTTAATACCAAAAGTTTTCACTTAACTATTCGTATTACTTTCTCATACTCGAGTCGATTCTTCTCGTACAGCTTCCGAAAATCTGTTCTGTAAAGTTGGCTTCTTGATCTCCGTTCACCTAGATTGTTAACGTTTAATTACTTTAATAATTCGGACTTCGTTTTTGTTGACGATCTTTCGTTGGTATATCCTCATCCGAAGATAACAAAGATATATAATTAATCTATTTTCCACAAACATTATAAATGCTGCGAAAGGACTCATCAATCCTCAATTCTTTAAACAGTATCTGTAACACTGTATATTGTTTACAAATTTCTGACAACTCTTGACTTTTGTTAAATGTATGTTTACTAAAGTGAATGTCTTGAGCGTATGTTCTTTTGTAACTAATAAATTGAGGAAAACATATCTTTGAATTCCAGAACCTTCTATTCTCCCCAATTTACAGTAATCTCCGGGGAAATAAATTGGACATGTGAGAAAGAAAAATTATAATCATAAGCCAAGAGATAAGAGTATTAAAATTAAGTGCAAATATAATTAAGTCGAAAGAAGGATGTTTTCTAAAGGATAAAAGGTGTTTTAATAGTTTACAAGACGAAATTAATAGCAATGAGTAACAAAATGGGAGAGTATGGATAAAAGTCAGTTTTTGCATCAAATTTTTTTTTATATAATCAAAAAAGGGTTTACGAGAAAAATTATAAGCATGTTCTTCACTGACAAGACGACTGTGTCTGATAGTTAACAGGCAGTCCTAAAGGGTACGAGACCAGGGCTCTAATGACTATGAGGACAGTCTTAATGCCAATGAGGTCTGGGACCAGCTGGGTCTGAGGTGACTGTCTTGATGATTATGAGGGTTAGGTCCAGGTGCATATGAAAGCTTGGGTCTGATGAGTATGAAGGCGTCAAGAATGTAAGGTCCAGGTGTACGATGGATATGGCCTTGATGAATAAAAGGCAGATAACTGATGGGCAAGGTGGCAAATCCCTGGTGAACAAAAGGGCAGTTAACTCATTGGAAGAGTCTAGATTCCTGAGCAGTAAGAAGACAGGATTTTTAAAGTGACAGGCAAGAAGACAAGTTCATGAGGGAAGAAATATAAACTCCTGGTGGGCAAGAGTCCAGGTCCCTGAGAATTAAGATGATAGGCTTCTTAAAGGCAAGAGGGCAAGGTTCTGATAGGCTTTAAGTCGATTTCGTGAAGGAGCACAAGGAAGCTCCTCGCTGGTTGGCGCTGATAACACAAAGTCAACACTGGTCCAGTAATATGCAAGGAACTCCCAGGAAAGATCTCTCACAACTTCACCCACGTCAAAGTGTAAACAAACAATGAGTCAATTCATTGTCAGTCAGAAAATCCCTTGTACAAACTACTTTACTTCTCACTTCATTCCAGTTCAATAATACGTTTTCATTATCTATTGGTCAAGTTAAAGTAAATATTAGGCTAAACTTTTATTATTGTAATTAAATGATGGAAGCACTAAATGTGTTTCAGTAGCTGCGTGATGAAAGGTATTTCTCTTATCTTACGAATCCAGCCTCTGTACTTCCACGTACACAAGGTGTCTAATAGATACGTCTTACTACTCACAACAGGTAGCTCTTGAAGAGCTGCATTGCACATGCTCATGAGAGGATGTTACTTCAACATTTCTTAATAAGTCAGCTGATGCATTTTAACACTTTCATGAAGAAGAGATATTTTTGATTAACACTTTCATAAGGAACGAGAGATGGAAATTAATACTCAGAGTGAACTAAAATTTCAGACCAATCATGTGAGGCATTGTTACGATATTCTACCCTTATGAGGACCAAGAACTGTAGCTCATCATCCTCTCGAAGCCCAGTACAAGGAAATTCACCCAATCAAAATTAAAATTTTACCACAATCATTAAAAACATTACGATGATTGCCTTAAGATACCTTGAAATCGCCAGGAGATACAGCTCAAAGCCCTTAAAAAGACACCTGAGCTACAGGTAAGCAAACAAATATCTTAAAAAATTGAATGATAAAGCTTTGTGAATATGTTCTTTTGCTTGTTCTTATCTGAAAGGTCCTGAAGGAGAATACACATGTATTTCATTATTGTTCCTATTAATAAAAAAAATATTTTGTAACATGGATTTCCAGAAATAATTGATAAATATAAATATGAAATGATTCTTAGAAAATCGACAAGTAGATTAATTCCAGTATATTAATATATTACACTGGTCAACACACATTTTCCGGTCAGTGATATTACACTGATTTTTACTGTAGGTTTGTGGTGCTGATTCCGAATATGTCATCGGTTTTTTCTTGAATGGGTCTAGTTTTTGACGAATATGGTATTCCAGTGAAAAAAACATAAATATGTTGAAAATATATTGATCATGCAGGGCTAATTTACAAATCGCATTAAAATTATTTTTTAAATCATACAAGCAAGCAAGATGTTTACCACACTAACAGACAGTATCTTGTGCTCACGATAAGGCAGCTTCTGCAAGACTATTTTAATGTTTTCGTTTTCTTCTTGAAGTTTTATCTAGTGAACAATTGGAAGAGAAGCATATTGGTTACCATTGTGCAGTAAGACTCACTTCAAGCTTCTAATGGAGCTGTTTATAAACAGCCGCCAATCTCCTGCTCGATATTCAAGTCTCATTCGAAGTAGTAGTCCAGGGATGGTATTGCAGTATTCAAGTTCTTCAGCTTGGCCGAAGTAAGGAAAGAATTCAACCTCTCTTCTTCGATAAGCTGTTATTTTAAATTATTCGTGTAGACAGTTCTTTTCTTATAATTTAGAATCTAGATACGAAAAATTCAGATGCTTACTTTGACAGAATGAGGTCGCGTATAAGATCACCGAGCTGTTCTTGGGAGAACTGCTGAGGTGTGAAAATGCTTCGCCTGTGTTAAATCCTAAACCCCGAGTTTCTTCAACATTTGAGAACGGAAGATCAGGCAGTGTTGTAAACACTGGTATGCGAACGTCATCCGTGAGTGGCACAGATCTTACTAACTCCAAATCAAGAAATTCTCACTTGACTCTCTTGTATTAATTGAAACCTTCCACATTCACCATACAGAAATAGCAACGGTCGTAGTGTTTTTTCGGCTCTCTCCACACCATAAGCACACCAGAGTTTAAACTTTTTATTCGCATAATGTGTATTGAGCTTCTTGTAGACGAAGGACGTTAGAAAATCAATAAAAACACTGAAGCGACATCTGATCCAGTTTCTGATGGGAGGAAATTGGGTGATATGAATATCTTAGCAAATATAATATGGAGAGTCATATATAATTCCTACACATATAACCAGCACATACGAGAGAGAAGGTTAGTACGACGCTTCTGTCTGACTTTGACCATTGACGAAGTTCCTTTTTGTTCATTATATATAATCTATTTTTTTATGCTGGCTATCTGCCTACCAGGTAGAGGAAGGCACGTACCGTGTTGCTTCTTTAAACAGAAGATCCTGATTATCCCGGTGAATATAAACCAATAATAACATCAAATATTTTTGGTAAATAGAATACTGGCGTCGAGATGCATAAAGTGAATTCTGCTTTACTCTGGGCAGAGGCTTTCCCACGGAACCTATTGATGGTTTGACTCAAACTATATTACAGTTGGATGGTAAGTGAGAGTAAGACAAAACATTTAACAGCACTCTTTTTAGATGTAAATAAAGCATATGATTTTGTAAATGAATCATTTGTTCTCAGAGCTATCACCATGTACCAAGTATCGTAGATAAGTACAGTATATTATGTCAACGTTTGAAAATACCACAACAAGGGTGTTAGGTAAGTCTGGAAGTACAACGAGGTGTTAAACATGAAGACCTGTTATGGTGCCTCATATTTATTATCGTGATTAGGCGCTGAAGTCCCTCGACGAGCATTAAAATCCTTCAAGGATATGCAAAGCGGATTCCCGCCCTAGTCTTCGTTGATTTGTTGGTGGAGACTGACAAGGTACTCAACTTACAGTTAAAAACGTTTTGGAGAATATATAGCTGCAGCAGGATCATAACTAAATCTGAAGAAAATTTGCTACCCTGTAGTTTAGAGCAGTCCCTAAAAACGAACATAGTTTTTGGATAGTACATACCTGACGTTTATCACCGGGGTACCATAATAGCCGCTGATACCGACCGGGGTATTAAATATCTGGTAATGCACTTACCTACATTTATTCTTTTTTTTAGCAGAAGCTGAATGATTTTGATCGTGTTTCCCTTTATCTACGACGTGAATTAAGCATTTGCATGCTTAATCCACATATGATCCCTGGTATTATATATACAATGGTGAAGGATGGTCTACATCTAAATACGCTTAAGTCAGCTGTCAAAATGGTAAGAAAACTGATGCGAAAATGGGTAAAGCTGCCAAGGGATTTGCTGCTACGTGTCCTTTACGCCCATACTACAGCTACTGGTGTATTGGGATGCACCAGCCTGTCGACAAGGGTTCTTTTTCTCTAGAGAAGTAGGCTTAAGTCTGTATATAGCGAGCAATATCAACTTCTGGAAGCACTGACAGTGCACCCGAATACCGTACGAAAGATTAGGGAAAATGGTAAAAGTAGGATAGCCAACACCGTTGTCTCCACCTGAAAGAAGGAAGACAGCAATGACAGCAGTTTCTCGTGTCCTCTTTAGATAGTGAAGGCCAGAAAGAGCATGCGTTGGTACCGTTGGTGCATGATTGGAAGGGAAGTTGCAACATCTTGATTAAAGGCTCAGATTATTATACAGATGCCCTGAAAATGATATGTAACTTAATGCCTACTAAGAATCTAAAGCTAGAGGTAACGGAAAAATGCACAATGTGAACCGTGCAGGGTGTGGCTAGCAAAACACATTTGGTCGTGTACTACAAACATGCCCCAGGACATATGGTCTACGTATTGAGCGGAACTATGCAACAGACGACTCCGTCGAAAAGGATTATCTACTGAAATCACATGCAGTAGTAAACAAACAGCCTGTACATTTAACGCTGAACAGCGGAAACCAGATATAATCTATTATATCCTCAGTGTGTCTTGGACGTTAAGACAGACTGATTCAAACACTGAGCTCTGCGGAACAGTTTAAACAAAAAATGGACTTTTACGATACGGTTCAGACAATTAGATACAAGTCGGGCGATTCAGGAACAGAGATTTATGAACTACAACCAAGATTAATGTAGATCGCAGTCATAGACTGAGGATGCACAGCGCACTGTTCCTCATGAAATGTACCAGTCGATGGTGAACAAAGAGTCCACCTCCAAATTTAACATCCTTTTCTTTTGCAGGTTAATGTTTCTAGCTTTTTCAGTGAAATCTTCTGAATGTACCGTAAGTGCCAATTTTGAAAAAGTTCTAGCCATTGAAAATATCAAAGAGGCCAATGACATTTTACTCCAGTTAAAAACAGCAACACCCAAGTCTCCCTTATTTTTATGGGTTACTCATAAGAAGGATGTACTATTGAGATCAATCATCTCCAGCTGATGGTCATTTTCTTACAAATTAGCTAAATGGCTAAGCGATCGTCTATCTCCTTTCCTCATCTGATACATTCAGAAGGTTTCAGTGATATAGCCAGAAACATCAACCTGCAGAACAAAAGGTTGTTAAGTATGGATGTGGATTTCTTATTCACCAGAGTACCAGTTGATGATGCCCTGAATTTCCTCGCCAGCAATCGGCTTCCACATCAAAAGGAGTTTCCATTTTCCATCAAGAAAATCTTGGCCCTCACCTAAATTATTTGTCAATGCAAATGAATTCTTCAGCAGTAATATGGTTGCAGTGTGGAAAGTCCACGCTCTCCTGTACTCGGTAATCTTCACTATGGAACTACCATCCTTCCCAGCATCAAACCACCAGACACGTTCTGGTACAGGTACGTTGATGATGTTTTTACCGTATGGGACGACAGCTGGGGCAGCGTTAACACATTCTTTGGGAATTTGAAAATTAGACCAAGAAAAAGGAATCTTTAAAACAATTCTCCAAATTAGGAAACCTCGACTGAATTATGAAACAAGGAGAAAAAAAGAGTAAATGTCAACTATTAAAAAGCTCAGTTCACAAAAATCAACTACATCCAGCAAATCTCAACTCATGGTACCCTACCACAAAGGTACATTCAATCGTCTCAATAAAGTGACCAACATAATCACGTTCTATCTTAAACTCTGGAATTGCTTTTTCAAGAAACACAAACATGCAGCTACACAAGATGCACTAGGAGTTTACTAGATACTATGTTAAGACTGCATCCAAGTATACAGAGGGCAGATAGGCTAAACGCTATCTACAAGTATCATCGAATACCAGAGGGCAATACATTACGTAAAGGAAAATTCAGTCATTTGTCAACATGTCAGCAGCAACAATCACAATATTCATTGCGAAGCTGCCAACAAATCAAACACAAATCACACAGCAGCTACTAACGCAAAATCATGATCGTAGAGTCTGCCCTCATAGCTACCACTCCCATTTTCAACATCTCACAGGGACAATGAAAACCAAACAGCCTTTCAAAATTTGCCCTCAAGAAGTGCATACCAGCGCTCAACCTAATACAGAATGCCAGCACAAAATCAGGAAAAACATACCACAAAGAAACTGCCTACCCAAATTTTTATCTTCACCACAGGTCCTTGTTTTCTCTCCCACTATCTGCTTGACACGTCCTTCCACGGTGCTATTCCTTTTCATTCTTGTATCTGCTGAACAGGATCGAAATATATAGATACATTAATTTTTTTTTTACACAGGGTTTGACAAGGTTAGGTTAAGGATCCCTAGCTTTATTGACAAGCTATTTACAGGTTAAGGATTCCTAACATTATTGGCAAGCTAAGAGCTGTTACCTACATCAGCTCATTTGAAAGCATTTTTATTGTTATGAGAACAGGATGAAGTTGGAGCCATCTGTGGGCCAGCATTTTCATTTTATCAACTGACTATCTCGTTGACATCATTATGCTGGACGAATGTGTTTCATACTCGAGTCATCCTGGGTATATATGATCTCAGATGGAGTGATGTTCTGGAGAAAGGTACAGCCAGAGTGAAGTTGCTGCTTTCTGCACGTCTTGTGGCATAAAAGCTTGTTTCCCGCTGTCCTCGAAGTGGATCCAAGTGTGGTACTTTGACAATATTGGCCTTGTACATAACAGTAAGGCCACCCACATCCCTCATGTGTTTAAGGCTCTGCTGAAATGACAGATCTATCCAGGATGGGCCCAGGCGAGAGGTGAGACATCTTGCTCTGTTCTCTACTCTGTCGAGCAGTCGCAGATGAGAGGGGGGGCAGGCAAACCAAGAAAGTGGAGCATAGTTAAGGTGTGAGCGTACTTGTGCCTCGTACAGAATCTTGCAACCCCTACTGTCAAGCAGATGCGAGATACGGCGAAGTGCTGTAAGCTTCCTGGCTACCTTGTTTGCAAGATTTACAACATTGTTCTTCATGGTTAGTTTGGAGTCAAATTTCACCCCAAGGATATCAACTTGTTCTTCAGGTGCAAACACCCTCCCATTCATCCTTACTACTGCACCAGCATTACCATCATGGTGCCTAGAGGCCATCATAATTTGCGTTTTCTCAGGTGCAAATGTTACTTGCCATCTATTCCCCAAAGCTGAGATTATATATATATATATATATATATATATATATATATATATATATATATATATATATATATATATATATATATATATATATATATTCAAAACAAAAAGGGGGGAGTAGAATTATAGCTCTAGGCCTTTCGTGTTACAATCAACACATCATCAGGAGCTTGCAAAATTGCAGAAAAGAGGAGGGTTTCCAAGCGAATACGTTCCCAATGGACCGCGTTCAGTGAAGTGAGCGAGGGAAAGAGGAGAAGGTACCGGAAGTACCCACAGGCACAACAGTCAGAAGAATGAATATTATAAAATTAGAAAAATCCCTCAAGCATTTATATTATAACCTAGATGAAATTAACGTACCCAAACGATATGGCCCTGGACACGTTTTTCCAAAGACTTAACGCTTTAGTCCCGTTTGTTATATTCACTATGGAGAAAGAGGTGGACTGTAAACTTCCATTCAAGATGTGTTGATACACCGGGTTGTTAAGTTTATAGTATATAGGAAAGCTACCAATGTGTGCTCATACATTCACTACTACTCCAACCATGAGACCAGATTCAAAAGGAGTGTATTTCATACTATGTTTTTGAGAGCCTATAGTGTGTGCAGTCCGGAGTTCCTAAATAAAGAAATTAGGAAAATATTTGTCATTGACACGAAATTGAGATATCCTAAGATGTTTATGGAATCTGCCTTGCTGGCATCTAAGAAAATTTATTATAGGACATAACCTAGGATAACGCCTCAGACCTAAAATGTGCTGGTCCTCCCCTATAACCAGAATTTATCTATCCTACCGAATGCTCTTAGAAGATTTAATATACAAGTAGTTTTTTAAATTTCTCGGACTGTTGTTAGAAGCATTCTGATAAAGAATGCACTCCAACAACGCGTTGATGGTGTCTACAGAGTTGCTTGCAGCCTCTCCTATTTGGGACAAACTGGAAAGTCATTGGGGGTGAGAATGTCCCAGCACCGTTATTCGGTACGTATAGCACAGGAGTCGAACGCGATTTTCACCCATATTAGAGCCTGTAATAACCCGGCAAACTGTGTGGAAGCAAGAGTCATCTTCCCTTGTTCCTCCTGGCTTGAAAAGAATATTGTAGAATCGGCAATTATTAAGCATGATAGGCAGTCATACAATATCAGTGATGGGCTCGTCAAATTAGATGCATTTTTAGTTAAGGCAATAGTACACAGTTTAAAATTAGGCTCTTATACGTATGCATCAGATTGTCTTCAATGTGCCACACCGCGGAATTAAGGCGTTTTTTCCTGCAGTTTCTGAAGGTTGAACCAGAGTTTACCTCAGGATTATGTGGGATGAATATCGGTGGCCATCTTGTCATTGCAGATGCCTCCCCTCCCTTTAAACGAGTTTAGGTTAATGAGCCCCGTTTCCTTTACATCACTTTTAGAAGTCTCCCCTCTATACTTTAGGGTTTTCTCCTGTCATTTAAAGGACATGTTGTCTGTGGAGGGAATAATATAATTGCCAGTGACTATGTTGCAGACAATATTTATATACGTATTTAAAGTTATTGTTTTCATAGCGGAATATGACAGAATTTATTATTGCTACATTAATTTCCTTTAGATTACAATATCAATGCTTGTGGGATTCTTCTAATGCTATAATATTCATCCTTCTGGCTGTTGTGCCTGTGGGCACTTCTGGTTCTCCTCTCTCCCTCGCTCACTCCACTGTAAGCGGTCCCTTGGGAACGTATTCGCGTGGAAACCCTCCTCTTTTCTGCAATTTTGAAAGCTCCTAATGATGTGTTGATTGCAACACGAAAGACCTAGAGCTATTATTCTACTCCCCCAGTGGTTGTTTTTTCTCTCACGTTAATCCATCTTCATTATTGAACTGGAAATTAATTTTCTTCCATACTTATCAACTAGTTGGAAGGCCGACACATGAGACGTCAGGTGGAAAGAGCATTTATTTCATAACGTTTCTCTCGAGTCAGAGCTAGTTCATGTCAAGACAAAAACAAAAAACTGAGCGAAACGCTGTCTCTGTGTGATCCTCTGTAACAATGAATGAGAACCTTTGTATGAGGTGTGGACATACACCACATACAAAGGTACCGACGTGCGCGTCGGTATCTGAGAGGTAATGGAGCGTGAGTACGTTGCAAAATGTGATGAACGATTTTCACTTTCACACAAAAGAGCCCTTGTGTTTGTCACAAAGAGAATGATAGAGAGAGAGAGAGAGAGAGAGAGAGAGAGAGAGAGAGAGAGAGAGAGAGAGAGAGAGAGAGAGAGAGAGAGAGAGAGAGAGAGAGAGAGACAGACAAACAGAAAGTGAAAGAGACAGACACTCAGACTGGCGGACAGCGAGAAACAGATTCAGGCTCATATCTTCCCCATTCTTAAGGGAAAATCTTCAGATGTCACACTGAGAGTTATTTTCCAGGCTTGCCTCCAGAGTTTCATTCCAACTATTCCAGCACCTGGCTGGACTCCCGAGTCTTTTAACTTCCTCAAGTCTTCCATTAGAGGTTTTCTCCAAACTATTTACTGGTCTTTCTTCACTGTCACAAAATCTCGCATTCTTACACACACTTCGTCAAGGATTTTCCTGCCATTAAACCCAGCGGCGTTGTTTATCCCTCCCTTCATCCCCTTCCTCCTCTCCTACACCCTATTCTCTCTCACCTTCTCGTATGCACAATAATCTTCCAGTGGTAGGCTAAAGTATATCACCTTATTTTACAAGCTAACACCTGTTACTTACCTCAGCTCCTTTAAAAGTCTTGCCTGACATTATCTATCAAGTAGCTCCGAGTATATGTCGCACTGAAGTAATCTTCATTTTATATTTATAAGATAATCAATATAAACCATTTTAGAAATAAACATTTTCCTTTCAACACTGGAAGGGCAATTATCAGCAGATTTATAAACAAATGTGTTGTTAATAATATTACTAAGGGAATTTCAATCTCCCTTTCCAGCAGAAGAGTTTTTTGAGAACAATTATATACAATATGAAAATAAGAAAATCGTTATATGTATAATATATAAAAATAGGTAACGGGATGAATTAATAACTATGGCCAAAAATTTCGTTTCATTAATCAGCTTTACATCATTAATATTTGAATGTTGTACGAACATGTTTCTAGGGAGGAATGACTTCAAATAAACTAATGTTCGTGAGAAGAGTAGAGCCATAGTGTGGGATACAGTCTTCTGCCTGTCTTGTGGAATAAATGCCGCATTCCTGGGGCTGGGATGGAGGATATTGTTAGCCGTCTGGATGACATCATGAGAGGTAATGGGAGCAATCCTATTATCTGTCTCAGTGCTGGAGGCAACGATGTTGGCAGACGTAGGAGTGAAGACCTGATTAGCAGGTATAGGTCAGCAATAGAAATAATTAGGTGGGAACCCTCTCATATGTGGTATTTTGCCAAGGAGGGGAGTTGGAAATGAGTGGTTGTCCAGGGCAATTGGTGTCAATTGCTGGCTGGACAAATACTGTAAGGAAAATGCGGTAACATTCATTGACAACTGGGACCTCTTCTATGGCAGAAGTGACATGTATGCCAGGGATGGGGTTCATTTATCTAGGTGTGGGGTGGGAGCACTGGCAACTGCAGTGGAGGGAGCAGTTAGGACTTTAAACTAGGAATAGTTAGTGGTATGGGTTTAGGCAGGAAAACAGTGAAGTCCCAGTGTAGTAATATTACGAGTTCTAGGGGAACTAGTAATAATAAGAACGAGGTAGATATTGAAAAGCCAGGGACCCTGGGTGATAAGGACAGTAATAGGTTTAGTAGAAAAATAGAAATGAACAGGAAGGGTAAAGAGAAAGGAGTCTTTCAATGTTTATTATGCTAATTGCCGTAGTGCTAGGAATAAGATGGACGAGTTGAGATTAGTTGCTAGTGCAGGTAACATTGATGTATTTGCCTTAACTGAGACGTGGTTTAATTCAAAAAGTCGGGACATGCCTGCGGAATGTCATATTCAGGGTTTTAAATTGTTCCAAGAAGATAGAAGTATTGGGAAGGGGGGTGGGGTGGCATTGTATGTCCGAGATCGCTTGAACTGTTGCATAAAAACGGGTATTAAGTCTGAAGTAACACATACAGAGTCTGTTTGGATAGAATTTTCAGAGGGGCATGAAAAACTGATTTTAGGAGTGATATACCGTCCCCCAAACTTAGATAGGGACCAAGGGAAACTACTATGGGAGGAAATTGTTAAGGCCACAAGGCACGATAATGTAGTAATTCTAGGAGACTTTAACTTTAGTCATGTTGATTGGAATTTCTTGACTGGGAATTTAGAATCATACGACTTCTTAGAAGTATTTCAGGATTGTTTTTTGAAGCAGTTTGTGACAGAACCTACAAGGGGAAATAACCTGCTTGACTTAGTTATGGCAAATAATGAATCCCTTGTTAATAATTTAGAAATTTCCGAGGAACTGGGTGCTAGCGACCACAAATCAATTACATTTAGCATTGAATGGAAGTACGATAGTAGCGATAACTCAGTAACAGTCCCAGATTTTCGCTTAGCAGATTACGATGGACTTAGAGAACACTTATCATCTGTTGACTGGGGTAACGAAGAAAGCTATCAATATGACAGTTTTCTGAACACTATACATGCTGCTCAAAGAGCGTTTATCCCATATAAAGAAATTAGATCAAATAGAAATGACCCAAAATGGATGAATAGGCTCAAATATCTACTAGGGCATAAGAAAGGAATTTATAGGCGTATCAAAAGAGGTGAGGGTCATCTTATGAATCAGTATATTGACATTAAGAGGGACATTAAAAAGGGGATAAGAAAAGCTAAAAGGGACTATGAAATTAAAGTTGCTAGGGATTCTAAAACTAACCCAAAAAGTTTTTTCCAGGTCTATAGAACAAAAGTTAGAGATAAGATAGGTCCCCTTAAAAATAACTATGGGCACCTTACTGACAAAGAGAATGAAATGTGCTTGATTTCAAATAATTATTTTCTC
This sequence comes from Cherax quadricarinatus, assembly GCF_038502225.1. NCBI lineage: Eukaryota > Metazoa > Arthropoda > Malacostraca > Decapoda > Parastacidae > Cherax > Cherax quadricarinatus. The sequence continues at coordinate 46,819,829 of NC_091296.1, forward strand.
TCAGTTTTTACACAGGAAGACACTAACAATATTCCAGTAATTAATGTTTACAGTGGGCTAGAAGAAGATATATTATGTAACATCACAGTCACTAGTGAGATGGTTGTGAAGCAGATAGACAGACTGAAGCAAAACAAGTCGCCGGGTCCTGATGAGGTTTTTTCAAGGGTTCTTAAGGAATGCAAAATGGAACTCTGTGAACCATTAACTAATATTTTTAATTTATCTCTTCAAACAGATGTAGTGTCTGATATGTGGAAGATGGCTAATGTTATTCCTATTTTTAAAACAGGGGACAAGTCGTTACCATCAAATTACCGCCCAATAAGCCTGACCTCAATTGTAGGCAAATTACTAGAGTCAATTATAGCTGAGATTGTAAGAAGCCATCTCGATAAGCATAGCTTGATTAATGATACTCAGCATGGATTCACAAGAGGCCGGTCTTGTCTAACTAATTTATTGACTTTCTTCAGTAAAGCTTTTGAGGCTGTTGACCACAATAAAGAATTTGATATTATTTACTTAGATTTTAGTAAGGCTTTTGATAGAGTTCCGCACCATAGACTGTTAAAGAAAGTGGCAGCTAATGGCATTGGGGGAAAAGTGCTCTCGTGGATCGAGTCATGGCTCACTGACAGGAAGTAGAGAGTGTCCATAAATGGGGTTAAATCCGAGTGGGGATCTGTAACAAGTGGCGTTCCACAGGGATCAGTCTTGGGCCCGTTGTTGTTTATAATATATATCAATGATCTTGATGAGGGAATTACTAGTGATATGAGCAAATTCGCCGATGACACAAAGATAGGTAGGATAATTGATTCAAACGTAGATGTTATGGAACTTCAGGAGGATTTAAACAAACTCTATTCTTGGTCAGAAAAGTGGCAGATGCAGTTCAATGTAGATAAATGCAAGGTTCTGAAGCTTGGGAGTGCCCATAACCCTAGTACTTATAAGTTAAATGATGTAGAACTTAGCCATACAGATTGCGAAAAGGACTTGGGGGTTATGGTGAGCAGCAACCTTAAACCAAGACAGCAATGCCTAAGCGTAGGTAATAAGGCAAATAGATTACTGGGATTTATATCAAGAAGTGTAAGCAACAGAAGTCCAGAGGTCATGCTGCAGCTTTATACATCATTAGTAAGGCCTCACCTAGATTATGCAGCTCAGTTCTGGTCTCCGTATTACAAAATGGACATAAATTCGTTAGAAAACATTCAGCGTAGGATGACTAAATTAATACATAGCATTAGAAATCTTCCTTATGAAGAAAGATTGAAGAATCTTAAGTTACATTCACTTGTTAGACGAAGAATGAGGGGAGACCTGATCGAAGTGTATAAGTGGAAGATAGGTATTAATAAAGGGGATATTAATAAGGTCTTGAGGATGTCTCTCCAAGAGAGAACCCGCAGTAATGGATTTAAATTAGATAAATTTAGATTTAGAAAGGACATAGGAAAGTATTGGTTTGGAAATAGGGTAGTTGATGAGTGGAACAGTCTACCTAGTTGGGTTATTGAGGCTGGGACTTTGGGTAGTTTCAAATCTAGGTTGGATAAGTACATGAGTGGGAGGGGTTGGATTTGAGTGGGACTTTCACATCAGAGCTTATTTCTTGCGTGGCATTGAAAATTGGGTTGGCAAATGTTTTGTTAGTGGGATGAATTGTAAAGGACCTGCCTAGTATGGGCCAGCAGGCCTGCTGCAGTGTTCCTACTTTCTTATGTTCTTATGTTGCACAGAGTTTTACAGCTTTTGTTTACAGGCAGGTACACGATACGCTTTGGTTCTTTTAACTTGTTGGCTGCATTGTTTGCACGATTTTCCACGTTATTCTTTATTTCCATACTCGGTCGAATTCACCAGCAATGTCCCATGCTACTAGATAAGTAATTTTAGATTCATCCAGTGACTGGTACCAGAGCGGAGTAGTTTAACAAAGGATCAGCTTCGGAATGATCTATTTTAAAAGCCATACTGACAGACACAAAGAAGCGAATGACAGTCAAAAACCCCTTTTATTTGCAGTGAGATTAATATCTTAAAAATTGTTCCAGTCGTTGACAGGAGTTTCACTGGCCTCTGTGTGCTGAGCAGTGACAATGTTTGCATCTCTCCACAAAGGAGGTCATTTTCCGTGTTAAGTAAAATTGATAGATTTGAGCGACGATGGTACCTGGTCAGGACATCTATTAAGCAATGTCGGGCACACCTGATCTGGCCCCAGATCATTTTTTCAGTAGAGGGATTATGATCATTATTATTATTGTTATGACCCGAATTTGGACCCCGTCCACCTGCAGACAGGCTTGGCAGAGGGAATTCATATTAAACATTGCAGGATGTCTCCTTGTTCCTTTACCATGCCTTGGGTTTTGTGGTAGTAGCCACCGGGAAACGATAGCCAAACCAAAGCTTATATGAAGGCTTTATTATATTTTTCTAGTAAGGTTAGGGATGTAGTTATGTAAGAGATTAAATATATCATTAGTGAAGGTACTAACTGATATTAACATGACAGTGAAAAAGAGGCATTTTATTCGAAAGCATGAAGCTCAGAACAAATGGCCGGCCAATTTCCTTTTTACCACTGGCAGGTTATGCTAGATGATTCCTCACATCGGTCTGTGGGAAGATGTACCGTTGTAAGGACAACAATGCGAGATGACGAGCCAACATAACCAAGAGGATTGCAAGTAACTGAGCCATCAGATAAATCATTCAATAATGAGTCGATGGAATAGCCAGAGATACGAGTTGAGAAATCCACAAAATTATTCACGTTAAACATGCGTAATCGTTAAAATGTCTGTGTATAAGATGTCTTTTGACGTCACCAACGGTTACGACTGGCTGATATTTGTGTTGAAGTAAAAGGGAGTCTACATAATCTTTCAGAAAGTTACTTGGGTTTAATACCCCTCCCTCCCCTCTCTTTCTCTCACTTTTTATTAAATTGTAAGGTAAAGAGTTCTCACTTTTCTTTAAAAGATAGGAGCTGTTACCTACTTCAGCTCATCTGGAAGCAGGATAGACAGGATGAAGTTGGAGCCATCTATGGGTAAACGAATTCATTTGGTTAACCGAATTTGTTTCATCGATGTTGTTATGCTTTATGAACATGTTCTAGAATCGAGTCATTATAGGAATGAATGATCTCAGTTGAGATCATTCATTCCAGACTGAAGCCGCTGTTGGTTGTCCATCCTGTTGTCCATCCGTAAAGTGGAGACAAGTGTTGTAACTTAACAGAAAGATATCTTATAATTCTCAGCTACTGAAAGCTCTGCTGGAATGACAGATATGTAAAGGGCCGAGTCTAGGCAATGGATAATCGTCTTGCTCGGTTCTGTATGCACTCCAGAAATCGTTGATTAGACGGGGAGTAGGTCATTCAAAACAGTGGACCATACTTAAGTGTGAACTCACTAGTATCTCGCACAGAGTTTTGCAGACCTTTACAGCCTAGAGGGAAAGAGACGCACCTTAGCACTGTTAGATTTTGCTGCCTTGCTTGCAACATTTACAACGTGGTTCTTTACATACAGTTTGGAATCAAATTTCACCCCTTGGACATCCATCTCATCCCCTGACTCCGACACACTCATTCATTTTCACCGCTGCTCAAGTATTAACATCAATAGTTATTGCTTTCTTTGAGGAAAATGTATCACTTAAAGCTTACGGTTGCCAGAAAAGGACTGTTATTGCACAGCCTAAGGCCCAGAAACGTTTTTTTCCATTTCAGTAAGTGAATTAGCTCAGCTCTGTTGTATTTTAATCAGGGTGGGAAGCGCTAAACCTATAGGGATCAAATAGCGGCTATGGAATATGTGACATCCATCTTAGATCCAAACAAGGCAAAGGGTAAGTTCAGTTCTTGGATCAAGAGGCACCAGGGCAAAATAATGTAATAAAACAACATACTCCAACACCATTTAGAGATTCAAAAGCATCAAAATGGCTCTTACAACCTTCACCAACAATATCAATGTTCTAAATAAAATACACGAGTGTTGAAATTATAAAACCAATTTCTAATGTTATCTCATGGAAACCGACTTCTAAAATTGCCTCTATATAAAAAGTCATGTGCACTTGTAAATTGGTCCATAAATCTTTGATCAAGGTTGAAAATTTGATGACAGTGGGATAACGCCTTTGGAAGTTATAAACGAACACCTTGGAGGAAATTAACGTAAAATAAGAACACTGTTTCTTAGAATGTGCTCAGGAATTACGTCTTGTTTACAGTATTTAAGGCTCACTGAAGTCGAGAAAGTTGATACTATAAAAAACGCGAGTCGTCAATATTTCCCAGTGTATTCTTTTTTGCAGTTCTGTTTTATTAAAAAATATATAATTTTACGCTTTTTAAAAGAGATAAAATTTGTTCATAATAATTTAAAGAAATTGGAAACATGGCATCTACGTAGAAGAATGTGGAAGGTCAAGTATCATTTACAAACAGTCCTCGAGAGATTAAGACCCATGTGAGGACTGTCCTGACGATTGTTGCAACCTTGTTTCCTTGTTTTTATAAAGCCTATCAACGATGGAAGACGGAAGCCTATAAGGAAAAAAAATATTCTTTAGCGATTGCTCTGAATTAACAATTCCATGTTTAACATTATCATTAATTAAATTTTTAAATTTATATTTAAATAGTGTAAACACATAGAGTGATTTCCTCCTTATGGAATGCATCAACGTTAGTATTTTAAAGATGAAAAGTGATGGCTATAACTATGACCATAGCTTTTAAAGGGGTGGACCGGCAAGCCAGCGGAAGGCCTCGGTCAGATGACCAAAAACTCCAACGGTGGGTCATCACCTGACTAAGGCTCACGTTAGGAAACATTGTCCTGTTTTCCTGGCTAACCTTACCTAACGTAACCGCAAAGTTGATATAAGGAGAAATTTTTTACTTAGTGAATGAAAGCTGATAGCACTTAGTTAATAAAATAGGCTAATTTGGACATTTGAACCCCAATAATTGCGCAAATTTTTACTTTTTGGAAAATACCAGACCTGAATATGTGAAGCCGATCAGATGAATTATTTTAAAGTTACGTCACTGATTCCGACGATTCCAAGATTTTTTTACTATTTAATTTCGCCAACAAATTTGCCTGCATGTAAGAGCTATTTTTTTTTTTACATTATTCAACGGATTTAAATAGTCAAATGTGGATCTACACATGTGAATTTCATTCTCCACCGCCGTTTAATTTTTTGGCACCTTCCTCGAACGTCTGAATCTACTCCACTTAGGATTTTGGAAGTTATCTGAGCTATTGCAGGAAACTGGGAATGGGTTCAATAACTTTGGTTACGGAGTATGTGAACATGTTAATTAACAAATCTGGGTTCTTGTTACTGTACTTGTGCGTTAAAAACTTGAAGCCATTTGGATGAGTCGTTATGGTCAACGGAAATTTGAAAAATCAGAGGAAGAAAAAACCGAGAAAAAAAATTCTGGCAAACTTACAGAAGTTCCCCATTGGGGATACTTAAAAAGAAAGGGAAGGGGGAAGGCTACGCTTTTGGAATGCCGTAAGAAACTGGGGGCTTCACTTCACCGGCGAGATGATTAGAGAAGAAAGACTTATTTGGAATCGTAAAACTGAAAGTGAGTTAGCAGAGGTGATGAGAACAGTTCACCCAATATACGCTCTCTCCTTACTTGAAGACTGCAGGAGAGAGCAAAGAAGAAAGATAGAGGAACTAGAAGAAAAACAAACAGTGAAACGATTTATGGGGGGTAATAGAATGCACGTAGAGAGAGAGAGAGAGAGAGAGAGAGAGAGAGAGAGAGAGAGAGAGAGAGAGAGGAGAGAGAGAGAGAGAGAGAGAGAGAGAGAGAGAGAGAGAGAGAAACGGTAAAAAAATTAGTAACAAATGAAGAAATGCGAAAGATGACCATAATGAGAGCTCATTGTGGCTAGATTTAAAGCCAAAATGAAAGATGGAGTATGTGAGCAACCAGAGGACAGAGAGGGTACATGAACAAATGAATGAGCAGAACAAATCAACTCGGAAGTTGACGCACAGTTACTGTAAACTGAGTAACGATGGTAAAAAACAGAGAGACAGTGGAGGACCAAGAAGGCTTTCACTGGATTCCAAAGAGGCCGAGGTAATTCAGAAATCAAGAAACCTGCGGATAACTGACAAAACAACTTTAGAAATTAGACAGAGACATTAGGAGAGTGGAGCATTGCTGATGATTTATGAGCTTCAGGAGGCTCAATCAGAATAGATTTGGAAGAGAAAATGAAGATGAGATGTAGTCAGATAGAGGTTTCTAAAATTGTAGCCCCCAACGGCATTTGTTGTTAAAAGTGAACTAAATGTCTTCAGTATCTTAGGCTATTTAAATCAGGAAAACCCCAGATATCATACAACAAGAGTTGCTAGAACCAAAATTGCGTATCAAAGACGGCTGCCCAAGATACGTTAGTGATAATTACACAAATTCTATACCTACGTGAATTCTGTTTATTTTATTTTTTTAAGAATAGAGGGACTCAGAAATACTAAGAATACTACAAAAGAAAATATTAAAAAACTTTAAAAGTACGATATATTACGAATATTTTGAATATCAACAAAATTCAGGTTAGACAAGAGTAAACGAGAAAAAGCTTAAGAAAACACACTACGGTTAAGAAAAAATTATTTTCGCACAGTTTTGTTTTCATGCCCGATCACTAACTATCGTTTGAACAATGAGCAAAATAAACATTTCAATTATGTCTATCATTATTATATTTTAATGAAAGCATTCAATTTTGAGTTAATTATATCTCATGATCATTTCGAGAGAACAAACACCACTGAAATACCGTGGTGCTGAATTTCGATTTTCGGCACATACATTGTAGCTTCATGCAACCATAAACACTTCCCAGTTCTCAACAAACACCTAAAGTTTTTTTTTTTTTTTTTTTTTTCGTGTGTGTGTGCGCGCGCGCGTGTGTGTGTGTGTGTGTGTGTGTGTGTGTGAACAGTTATAAACTATGTTGCGTCACAGCCAGGTATTGCAACAAATGTTCCTGCAAAGTGAAGCAGTGAATGCACATGTCTTATTGGAATGATTTTTGGTTTCTCGTAGTTGCCGGCTTTCATCCAGAGCTCACGACAATCCATCTCTTTAACAGGTTCAAAGAGCACTAATGTTGAGAAATGGAATTACCAGCTAAGTTTAAATATAGGGAAACTTATCTTAGAAAGACAGCTAATCGCCTGCACAGCCGCCCCTGCAGACGAGGTCTTGAGAAGCTGTCGAAGTCATCTCTCAACGGACTGTAATGAGTTATAATTTGTAAGATTATAAATTACCCCTAGGGGGTGTTATGTCAGCATATTTCATTCACTGATGACTGACAAACTTACTTGTGTGGACTCAAAAGTCCGCCCCTTACTGCCGACTATAGGTCGATTACAAACTCCTTGCGACACAAGAACTGCACAGTCCCCCGTACTACAAGAAATTCGTAACCTACCTTGCTCTTGTAGCGTGAGCTATGGTGCTCTTCACACCTTCGACAGGTATCGGTGACTTGATAGAAGCTGAAGTGTCCTTGGATGTCCACGTATTCCATAGTCTAGGAATACGCACACTGGTACACTATGTTCCACAAGATTTGTCTTTATTGTTCACAATCTTATCACTAAAGAAGCTGATCACACTTCTCTGTAAGTGTTTATTGTGTTTTGTGAAATACTTTGTTCACACTAACGCACAGATCACTCTTTGTTGGTTATCTTGGCGTCAGTGTCACTCTCAGTAGAGTCAAAAGTAATCTGAAGACGCCACAACGCCCCACGCCGTTACTGCCCCCAGCACAAAGGAAAAGCTGACCTAGTACTTTTTCTTCCTTGCCACTTCCTCGATGAAGCAAAGCAGAATGTTTGATTCTTGCTGTCTTAAGCATAGACAACAATATACACTATCTCTACCATGGTAATAAAGTGGGAGCAGGATTTTCCTTAATTGTCCTGCTAAGGTAAGAGATGTACTGTCTCTTATTAATATACACTCTGCAACACTGGACTGCAAGGAGCGGCGGTCGCTTGACCACAGGTCGTATACTGGTACTGCATCTGGGGTCAATTACTCGCTGTAGCAGTAAACAAGATATTTGCCCCTTCTGAGAGGGCTGGGCCCCTCAGGGCTGAAAGGGGCTGAAGGGGCTGAAGAGGGCTGATGGGGGCTGATACCCCCCTCCTGGAGAAAATTTCTCCACAACTAAGAGGACGTTAGTATTTCTGGCCCAGACAATAATGGCTTCGGCATTATTGCGCATTGCATGAAGAACTAGTCATATCCAGAGACGGACTGAATCATTAGGGTTATAATTATTCCTTAAATAACCTCTGCAGTTTCATCACTAAGAACGACAGTCATGTTGGAAAGAGCCTGTTGTATCATTTCCTCTTAGATAAACAGCTAAATCTACCTTATTCTCCGGTAAGTAAGCGAAGTTTCTCCACATTAATGGCCTTCGTTAATAAGGTGAATAGTCCTAATTATTTTGATCCTTTGACGCTTTGCAGCTTTAATGGAATAATCCATGTATGATCCATTCATCAAACACTACGTCACCCCCGTCATACTTAGCACTTGCAACAAAATTATCTTTAAAATATACAGCCATCTTTCATTTTGCTGACTTAATCCATCGCATTTACTAGTGCTTGAGCGCGTGTAAAGAAACCAGTTGAGTCGTGTAGGATTTCGATATCAGTTTAGTCACAATTAGCAATAACGACCTTTTAACAGTTCCTAAGGCATCCATTTGTCTCAGCAAAGACACTAGCATTAGCCCGTCTTAAAGAAAAATGTTGAAAATGAAAAAAATGAAATCATTAGAGTTATAATTATGTTGCAGTTAATAGGATTGTAATTATGTTGAAATTATAACCCTTATGATTATTAATTATAACCCCTGATTATTAATTATGTGATCCAAAGCAAAACATAACAGTTAATAATCATTAATAAATAATGACCAATCACTGTTAATTAATGATGATCATATAATACTGCCACAATCTGATTATAATATGGGTAAAATTAAATTTTACACCCATAGTTAATATTATCCCAGTAGTGAACTTTACAGTTTACCGTTATTAATAGATACATAATCTGTTCCCATATTTACAAATTTATTGACATTTATTTATTTATTTATTTATTGACCTCCGTAACCTCACACCACTACAATCATTACTTACATACCCACTTCTTAGTCTGTAGATTCAACAATGTTCCCAGTGAAAGTTAAGACACTTGTGCAACATCTGGTTATCTTTATTGTAGACGTTTCGCTATCCAGTGGCTTTATCAATACAGATTCTTGGACATAATAAGAAAAACAGAAGAACTATATACAAAAGATGAGGTAATCAGTCCCTCAGCCTTGAAGGTGGTGTTTAGAGCACCGTGGTTGTAGAGATTCTGAAGCACAGGCAAGGAGACTGGCGCTTATATAGGCGTCATTGAATAGGGACGTGTAGCAGACGAGGACATAGTCACTGGTAGGCGGGATTCCCCAGTGGAAGTAGGTCTTACCCAAAATGATGAGTTAGTTGCAGTAGCCGTGATTAGGTGGTGTAGATGTCCTCTGAACCAAGACTCCATGATGTTGCAGTGCCTGACAAGTTGTGCAAGACAGGTATACAATACCGACAAGATGAAAGTTAAGACACATGTGCAACATCTGGTTATCCTTATTGTAGACGTTTCGCCATCCAGTGGCTTTATAAATACAGATTCTTGGACATAATAAGAAAAAACAGAAGAACTATATACAAAAGATGAGGTAATCAGTCCCTCAGCCTTAAAGGTGGTGTTTAGCCCACCATGCAACGCTCCATGCAACATCATGGAGTCTTGGTTCAGAGGACATCTACACCACCTTCTTCACGGCTACTGCAACTAACCCATCATTTTGGGTAGAACCTACTTCCACCTGGGAATCCCGCCTACCAGTGACTATGTCCTCGTCTGCTACACGTCCCTATTCACTGACGCCTATATAAGCGCCAGTCTCCTTGCCTGTGCTTCAGAATCTCTACAACCACGGTGCTCTAAACACCACCTTCAAGGCTGAGGGACTGATTACCTCATCTTTTGTATATAGTTCTTCTGTTTTTCTTATTATGTCCAAGAATCTGTATTGATAAAGCCACTGGATAGCGAAACGTCTACAATGAAGATAACCAGATGTTGCACAAGTGTCTTAACTTTCATCTTGTCGGTACTGTATACCTGTCTTGCACAATGTTCCCAATCTTTTTCCAAGAGGTATAGGTCCCTGTACCCTCTTCTAATAATAAAATTAAGCTTCGATTTTATTAGATGTCATTCTCAACAGTTTATCCGTTTAAAAGTGGAAATCGTATAATATACAGCGAGACTTAAACAGGTCAAACCACATGTATTACTGATAAACAGTCCAAGGCAGAGAGAGCATAGACGGGATTGAGGAATTGAGAGAATGACCACAAAGACACCTAAATATTGTTGCTGAGTGAAAAGTAGAGAAGTTGTCAAGGGTTTCCTCCCTTCATGCATAGATGACGGATTTGGAAAAGACGTTATTGTTGGAGCCCGCTCCTAACCATATCCACCTTAATATCCCCAGAAGTCTCTTCACATCCATACTACATCTCCATATATTAAAAAAAAAACAGACAAACTATTACGAACATAAGTGTAAATATGCCCTGCACACGTGACCATAATGCGAATACCACTTGGGAACAAGCAAAACAAAGTAGAGAATTATATTTCTTTCACCAAACAAGCCGGCATTTACAGAATATTACGACCTAAGTACAGCATTTACACTATGTATAGTGAAGCAAATGCAAGCACCAGACAGTGAACAGTAAGCGACCAGCAGGGAAGGCAAGTCAGCCAAAGTTGTTTCAATGAGTATATGACATCGCATCACAGCTGTGGTGGGCTTCCTTGTTATTGACTGGTTGAACCTAGATACTGATATAACGACGGAGCCCCTTTGATCGTCAAACCCTCTGCACCTGGTTCTCAGATCGGGAGGCTTGTTTATATGGGTGTGTGACATTCACCGAAAAAAAATGTAACACTCTTAGCATGCCACACAAACCAAGTTCCAAATATATAACCACCCAACTACTCTTTCCCTGAAGAATTAAACAACTCCATATATATGAGCCAACCACCACCCAACCCGGAAGCGATACTCCATCTATCGTTCGATGTGTGTCTGCGAATAGCGTGCCTGTCTCCCGCTTAGCAAATGAACGATCGATCCATTGCTACTTACTGCACTGAATGACCCGCATGGGCTTAGCACTTCGCATAAAGGGTTTAATAATAATAATAATAATAATAATAATAATAATAATAATAATAATAATAATAATAATAATAATAATAAATCACAATGCCCAAAAGCGTTCACATTAAAGTTGAGAAATATAAAATATTTAATATTTTACAGAAGGAATTTAATATTTTCAGGTATTGCTAATGGTGTGCATTTAAATTACTGCTTTTTCCTTCCTTCAGTGTTTTCCTTCATAACTTGAGAATGCTTCATTGAACTGGGTTCAGCGTTTCTGCAGTACTCAACAAATTGGAATATTTTCAGGTAAGTGATGTTATCGTCAGTTTCCCTCGGCTCATTTATATATAGATAATTCCTATATTGGTTTCACTATGATAACCTGACACAGTCTCTCTTGATCGACTTCAACATTTCTGCATTAGTATATCCTACTTAAATGGTTGGAAATATTAGATTGTATAGTATAATTGTATTTTTAATTTATTATCATGGGGAGCGCTAAACCCATAGGGATTGTACGCCTTGGGATTGTACACTCTTATACGATTGGGAAGCATGGATGGTGAATGTCGTAACAAGAAGAAGGCTGAGGGCAGTGGAGATGTCGTGTTTGAGGGCAATGTGTGGTGCAGAGAATCCGTAGCTTGGTGATTAGGAAAAAATGCGGGGTTACTGAAAGTATTATCCAGAGAGCAGAGAAGTGGATGAGGTGGTTCGGACATTTAGAGAAGGTGAAACGAAATAGAATGACTTGGACAGTGTATAAATTTGTAGTGAAAGGAAGGCGGGGTAGTTTCGGCCTAGGAATGGTTGGAGGGAGATGGGTAAAGGAGGTTTAGTGTGCTGGGGCTTGGACTTCAAGCGAGCATCGACTTAGCGTATTAGACAGGAGTGAGTAAAGACAAATGGTTATGATTTAACGTGCTGTTGGAGTGTGAGCAAGGTAATATTTATGAAAGAATTCAGGAAAACCAGCAAGCTGAACTTATGTCCTAGAGGTGGGAGTTACAGTGTCTGCACTCTGAAGAAGGGGTGGTGATGTTGCAGTTTTATAACTGTAGTGTAGGTGCGCCTCTGGCAAGACAAATCCTAATTTAATAAAAAATAGAAAATATTTTTCCCCTTAGGACTGCAATGTTAAATGCACTTACTGGAATTTTTAAGCTTCACTAGTTTATTGGTTCTAAAGCCAATCATATGCCCATATATAGTGTATTTCTCATTATTTTTCTTTCGTAACATGAGAATGTTATGTTATGCATATCATGTTTATCATTCCTGAGTCTCATTTTCCTATAAAAAACTTGAGAAATCGTATTGTGAATGGCTGCAAACTTTCAGTGATGGTGTATCCTACCTAGCATAAATTGGGATCGCTGTGGGCGTGTCTAGCTATCAGTTTCCCAATTTAACTTTTAAAATTTTATTATTTTCTATGAAATAACTTAAGAACGTGTCTCATGATTGGCTTCATTCTTTAATGGTTGATGTATCTTATTGAAAGGATGATATATTTCATTTATGTTGTACATGTTAAAATTTGCATCCTAAGCTTTTAACACTGGTTAGTCATCGTCAACGGAATCTCTACATTATTTACGGACCGTGTTAAGTTTCTAAGCCATGTCTGATCAGCTTCAAATTTTCAACGTTGATAATCCATAACTACGCAAACTTTCATGGAATTATTGCCATGTTTGAGTACCCTCTCAGCAATCTTAGGAAGACCATTCTATTTTTTTTGTTCCAATTATCAGCATAGTTTTCGTAAAATGAAATGAAATCCATAGACTCCATTGTCGAATTTTAAAGAAGCCAACTAGCTTCCATAGGTGGTGCAAGGCAGCACAAGCCCAGACATTTAATAAATTATTTCGGATAATCTTGAAGGACAGACAGACAAATGTGGCGCTGATGTCTTTGATATATTTACAATTGCTGATACCAATGAGGTATCACAGTAGACATTTTATCCCAAAATTCAGCTGGTCGGGTCCTAACACTTTTCCAACGCAGGAGAAGACACTTGTAGAGTTCCTCATCACCGAATCAAATTCTACGTCACACCCGACTGAGGATAATATGAAGCCTAAACCTGTCTGTGAGCAGAGACCTGTAAAGGAAAATGTGAAAAAACTCAACTGTTCTTATGGTAAGAATTACTGTCACACCGTTGTTTCAGGTTACGAAGTCTTGACAGACAGGATAAAATACCAATGGTGGATGTGGCTATTCTCCAGTCTCACTTTCCATTTACGGATTCAACAAGGATCTCCAGAGAAATCCATCAGTATCTCGGCAAAAGTACAAGCAGCCTAAGGAACCTTTGAAAATACAAACTAGTATCTAGACTCGCAATACTATAGTACTCACTGTTACTGGCCAGGTTCATAGGTAGTTCAATTCTTTCCCTCAGAATGTTAAAATTCTCTGTGGAAAAAGTGCAGTCCGCTTTTAGGCATTTTCACTCAAGTGTATAGGCTGGACTAAACTCGACTAATCTCAGACATTTGTGTCTATTTTTCCCCCATGATTGTATTTTACACCATTTATCTCCATGGAAGTTATGTGTTCGTAATACAAGGGTACCATCAGATTCGACAAAAAAAAGATTTATTAAGAAACTTAGATCTTGTACACACGCCAACATTCTGAGGGTTTAGAAAAGAATCTTCAGAGGTCACTTTGCGGCCACTAAAGTTTGACTATAACCACTGAATATTTTGTCAGTGAAACCATAACTTAAGAGTTGGTTCCATGTCAGAAAAACTGTTAGAGAAAATAACATAAATTTTGATTTTTTTAAAGGTGAATCACATGTAAAAGGCTAAGGGCGAAGTAGAAGGCCATTATGAATAAATTTCAATGGTTCCAGCAATTGACTACATAGGTAGAGCGCAGCTTCTGCTTTCATACGATAAAAAATAATTTAAAAAATTCTCAGTGTCAAAAATGATAACCAACTTTGCCCATCCAGTAATTTAAAATTAATTATTTCAAAATTTTCAGTCCACTACAATTTTTCAACAAAGTTCATAATTATTGAGCTCGAGAGTTAAGAATATTTATACGGGTAATATGTTCACAGTGAAAAGTTAAATAAAATTTTACTTTACTATTTCCTATTTTATTTTAGTTAAATAATAAAAAAGATAATCGATTATCGACCATGCTTTAGCATTATTGAAAAGCATAGGAGCGTTATTTGCCGACTTTGTGCAAAAGCAGAGAACATGTACGTCTTTATATTTCTGCTAAGATTTACAACCTTTATTCAATTTGTGTTTATCGAATTGTTGTCAATATTTTTCTTTTTGCAAATATACATTTTTATTACACACACGGAACTTGAGTTTGCTTCAGCCGTTCCTTATAAAATATCGCGAGTTCTTTCCTGGCCTCCACTTTCTTCTGAAATTCTCGGGAATTGTGTCTCCTGCATTCACCTTGTCCCACTTCCAGTGTTGCTCTTTACAGCCTCTGCAACATACATTTTTCCGATGTTTGTAGATGGCAATAACAACCTTGCACTACCTGTCCACCAACCACAACCCCCACAACCACTTACAACAAGCCCGACCGCCTCAATCATGCTTCTACTACACCACTTCTCTTACCACCAGTCCAGTAACCACGTCACAAATACTGCAAATATCTCTTCCACTGCCTCGCTACTGCTGTTATTACCACCACAACATTGTCACTAGTACATCTCCACTACAGCCAAAGTTGCCCGAGTTTTATCGTCACTATTGTCAGACGCTGTTCTCAATCCAGCAGCTGCAGCGGCAACGGCAACGGCAGCAGCAGAAACGGCAGCAGCAGCACCACCACCACCACAACCAGTATCTCATTCACCACCACGAAAAACACCACTGCCCTCACTACGTCCATGACCATAATCATAGCCATCACCACCACAAGCACCGCCTCTACTATCACCATCATCCTTACCACCAGCACTACCAGAATCACCATCACTGCTATCACCACCGCTATAAACTCCATCACCACCACATCACTACCACACCAGCATCGCCACCTTCAACATCACCATTGCCACTATTACTAAAACCATCACTAATAGCACCACCACCACTACTACCACCATCGCCATCATTGCCACCATCATTACCACCAACATCAACAGCACCTTACTGCTACTACTCTCTCAGCTTTATCACAACTGTCTCTTCTACCACCACTACCACGCCATCACCATTACCACGCCATCACCACCACCACGAATACCATCACCGCCTCTAGTGTCAGCACCATCATCACCATTTCACTGCCCCAATCAACTCAGTTCTTGCTTCCATTATCACCATTACAACCGCCAATGTTACTACAACTACTAATACCATCTACAGCGGCCCTGCTGCTGCAATCACCACTACCACCAATGTTACCACAATTACCAATATCATCAACAGTACCCGAGCCCTGAGAATGAGAGACTACTAAAACAGGTAAATTTTCTACTAGAATATCAAAGAGTCCTCAAATTCTGGGGTCTCACCCATCATATTTATGCAAAACCTGATGGAAGTACTCGGATGTCTACTGTCTGCCTAGCTCTAGTATGGATGTCGTAGTGGATTCAGTAGGCAAGGTTAAATTTGTTTCAATATTAGACCTCAAGTGTTATAATCAAACTCTCTTAACTGACAAGACCAACGAAATCTCTGCCTTTTTGATTCCAGGAGGCAACTATGAGAATACTGTGATGCCATTCTGCATAAGAAACTTGCCGGTCACATTTCAGAAATTTATCCATCTTGCTATAAAAGGGCTAGTTGCCACTGAGGAATACCTGGGAGATTTAGTTGTGGTTTTTGACATAGGGAAACAAACATACTTCCATACTTAAATTTTTTTTCAGTCATGCTACTTAATACACTTCTTTGCGAAGTAGCTTGGTGAGTTTCATTGCAGTAGGTCATTGAAGAAAGATGGACATTTTTTGTCATATTGCCAGCGCGATTTTATAATTTTTTTGTTCAACAGAATGAAATCAGTAATGAAAAAAGTGTGTGAAATTCATTTTGAGCTTGGTAAAATGCTTCATCGACCATTTGGTGATGAAGCAATGGGTCAGGTACAGTGTTCTCAATGGTTTTCTCGATTCAAAGAGGAGAAATGGTCAGTTAAGGATGATAAACACAATGGCCATCCTTCAATAGCAAAAATAGATGTTAACATTGAAAAAAGAGGAAGGACATTGCTACTGCTGTGAAAATTTGTATTGGTTGTGTCAAGGCAGTTTGAATGAAAATTTGACCATGAGGTAAGTTGCTACGAAATGTATGAACAGCTTCCTGACTCAACAACAACTTGGTGGTCATCCACCACTCTCTACTTCCCCAGATCTATTCCCCTGTGACTTCATTTTTCTTTGTAAAAAATAAAAATGGCACTCAAGGGGTGGCGTTTAAATGATGTGGAGGAAATTCAAGCAGACTCAAGGACTAATTACCCTCTTACTTTAAACTAAACCGTTACACAAAGCCTATCCTTGATTTTGAGCACATAAGGCGCAGTTTTATTTTCCAGGACTTTGTGGGAAAAAAGGCTCTCCATATATCCTTGAAAATACCAAAAGTTTACAGGAGATCCAAATAACCATGACACCCTAAACAATCTATCCAAGATAAATACAATATTGCTGAAAAGTAGTCAACAAATTGTCAAAACAGAAAGTATGAGAAAGTATTAGCTACTGTCAAACGCCATATGTTGGATCCACAGAAATACTAAAACCAAAGCAAAATTCCAAGTATGAAGCTAGACAACGTAATTTCACCTTGTCCCTATTGTAACACTGACCAGATAACCAACAACTTTGAATTATCTAGATTCAAGCTCTGGACAGAAAGATATCATGACAGGAATATCCAGCATCCCTACACAAGACAGAAATGTGAACCCTGTAAGGTGTTCCTTAGATAAAATAGACAAGACCACCAGTACACACACACTGTCTCACTACCAGAGGTGCGTAAGAACACACAAAATCATAGAAACTCTAAGATGCAAAGAGATAGTGAGAATCACTCAGCAGTGCCTAAATACAACATTGTCAAGATACAACAAACATAGAATGATAGAGGCAACTATCATCTCTAAATAATTTCAAGAAATTACTGAAAAGATGCCTTGGGCGAACGATAATCACAGATGTGACGAATGAGGACATGCCCCATACTGGATTTAACTAATAGGAACAAAATCATGAAAAGTCTTCAAGCGCAGATTATATGTTATGAACGTGGATTCTCTCAACAAAATATTTTGAACTACATAGATCCATCCCACACGACCTAAGCAATTCCTTCTTAGTGAGATAATTAGGGTAACCATCTTGCGTACAAGATAAACCTTACTTTTATTATTAATTAATAAATAAATAAAATAGTATAATATGTTTAATATTGAAAGCACTGCCACTACCTAAATAATCACCATCAACACTCTCAATCCTAGCATTACCAACACCACCTTTCCCATAACCACCCCAACACCACTGCCACCATCACAGGTACTGTCACTGCCAATGCTGACAGTAGTAGCAGGAGCAGCAGCAGGAGCAGCAGCAGGAGCACCACCAGCAGCAGCAACACCACCACTTCTATCACTACCAGTTTCACCACCGCCACCATTACCCTGACCACCACCATCTCGCTACCACAGCCAGCTCTAGTCACTTCGACACCGCCACCGTTATCAAAACAGTTACTACCACTGCTACCACCAACACCCTCGCCGCTGCTGCCATTACCTCCTCCATTTCATTTACCATAACTTCCGCCATCTCTACTGCTACCACCATAATTGTCAACCCCACTACCAACACTATCAACACCGCATAACCATCACCCCTTCCACCACCACTCCAAAAGACACCACAATCATCTCAGCAATGATCACCAGTGCCACTGCCCTGCTTCAACCACCATCACTACCAAAATCATCACCACCACCACCACTGCATCTGTTACCACAATAACCCTTACCACTACCACTGCTACCACCATGACCTTCACCACAGCAACAACCGCTACTACTGTCCCACCACCGCCAGCACCATGACCACCAAGATTACTTTCTTGCAACCATTAGCACCACTGCCACGAGAGCCACCATCACGACCACAATCCCGAGTACTACTGCCATCACTACCGCCAGGGCCACCATCACCTAAACCACCTATACCACCACCACCTGTGGCAGACGCTGAATTTTTTTTTTTTTTTATTATCACACCGGCCGATTCCCACCAAGGCAGGGTGGCCCGAAAAAGAAAAACTTTCACCATCATTCACTCCATCACTGTCTTGCCAGAAGGGTGCTTTACACTACAGTTTTTAAACTGCAACATTAACACCCCTCCTTCAGAGTGCAGGCACTGTACTTCCCATCTCCAGGACTCAAGTCCGGCCTGCCGTTTTCCCTGAATCCCTTCATAAATGTTACTTTGCTCACACTCCAACAGCACGTCAAGTATTAAAAACCATTTGTCTCCATTCACTCCTATCAAACACGCTCACGCATGCCTGCTGGAAGTCCAAGCCCCTCGCACACAAAACCTCCTTTACCCCCTCCCTCCAACCCTTCCTAGGCCGACCCCTACCCCGCCTTCCTTCCACTACAGACTGATACACTCTTGAAGTCATTCTGTTTCGCTCCATTCTCTCTACATGTCCGAACCACCTCAACAACCCTTCCTCAGCCCTCTGGACAACAGTTTTGGTAATCCCGCACCTCCTCCTAACTTCCAAACTACGAATTCTCTGCATTATATTCACACCACACATTGCCCTCAGACATGACATCTCCACTGCCTCCAGCCTTCTCCTCGCTGCAACATTCATCACCCACGCTTCACACCCATATAAGAGCGTTGGTAAAACTATACTCTCATACATTCCCC
The DNA here is from genome assembly GCF_038502225.1 of Cherax quadricarinatus. Lineage (NCBI taxonomy): Eukaryota > Metazoa > Arthropoda > Malacostraca > Decapoda > Parastacidae > Cherax > Cherax quadricarinatus. The sequence goes on from NC_091296.1 coordinate 46,839,119, forward strand.
TCTTTGCCTCCAAGGACAAAGTTCTTTGTCTCCACAGACTCCTAAGTGCACCACTCACTCTTTTTCCCTCATCAATTCTATGATTCACCTCATCTTTCATAGACCCATCCGCTGACACGTCCACTCCCAAATATCTGAATACGTTCACCTCCTCCATACTCTCTCCCTCCAATCTGATATTCAATCTTTCATCACCTAATCTTTTTGTTATCCTCATAACCTTACTCTTTCCTGTATTCACCTTTAATTTTCTTCTTTTGCACACCCTACCAAATTCATCCACCAATCTCTGCAACTTCTCTTCAGAATCTCCCAAGAGACGCTGAATATGTTATGATATTGACATGCGCTGCACGTAACCACAGTCCTGCATACCATCAGTTACCAACTTAAGCATCGCAGCTTATTGTTTGTGGGAATGAGGACCCCATTCGTAAACTGGGTAACTACCAACTGTGCAGGAAGTCTTCCACTCCAGTTGATGAATGAGCCTCGGGAAGGCTGCTAAATAACCAGGAGCCAGTCTGTACCTTCACTTTCTCGCAGTCTTCTGCCTGATTAACACTCGAAGAGAGTTCGGTGCTCTGAATGGGTGTCTAAGTTGTACCTCTTGAGTTTTTTTTTTGATTAATGTTCACTCCCTCGCTCGTGTGTACGTATGTACACATACACATACACATACACCAAACTCGTTTATAGTATCATTCAAACATATGGTAAGTAGTGCCTACACTTCTAAATAAGTTTTTTAGTGTTGAGAATTTATGGATACTCCAAAGGTGAATACTTTATTGCTCAAACTCCTGACTGCTTTCAGTGGTAATCTTTACGGGCAGGTTCAACTGCTCTTTTAAAAATACCTGCGTTGGCTCAGCAGCCACCACCACAGTGACCACCACCTCTCCAACCACCACAATGTCTACCACCACCCCCCTAACCACCACCATGACTACCACCACCTCCCAACCACCAAAATGACCACCACCACCACCAAAATGACCACCACCACCACCACCACCAAAATGACCACCACCACCTCCCAACCACCAAAATGACCACCACCACCTCCCCAACTACAGCAATGACTGCCACTACCTCAGCAATCACCACCACCATCCCATCTTATCTCTCCACCACGGTAATCTTCTCCATCACAACGACTACCACCACCACCATTACCACCAAACACCGCAAAAACCATTGCTGTCGCCCCTGCCATCATCACCACTATCTCCACTGCCACCACCATCACCCTCAGTACCACCACCATCGCCCCAAGTACCACTGCCCCCGCTTCACCCCTAGTACCGCCACCATCACTGTTTCCATCACCCTTAGTACCAACACTGCTACCTCCATCACACCAGTACCATCATCAATGCCAACACCACTTCTAGTACCAACACCGCTACCATCAACCCAAGTACCACCGTCACTGCAAACACCACCACCCCTAGTACCAACATTGGTACCATCATCCCCAGCATCACCATCACTGCCGACACCACCACCCCTAGTACCAACATTGCTACCATCATCCCCAGTACCACCATCACTGCCAACACCACCACCCCTAGTAACAACACTGCTACCATAATTCCCAGTACCAACATCACTGCCAACACCACAACCTCTAGTACCAACACTGCTACCATCATCCCCAGTACCACTATCACCGCCAACACCCTTAGCACCAACACTGCTACCATCATCCCCAGTACCACTATCACCGCCAACACCACCACCCCTAGTACCAACACTGCTACCATCATTCCCAGTACCACCATCACTGCCAACAACACCACCCCTAGTACCAAAACCGCTAACATCACCTGTATCACCATCACTGCCAACAACACCACCCCTAGTACTAACACTGCTACCATCATCCCCAGTACCACCATCACCGCCAACACCACCACCCCTAGTACCAACATTGCTACCACCATCCCCAGTGCCACCATCCCCAGTACCACCATCACTGCCGACACAACCACCCCTAGTACCAACATTGCTACCATCATCCCCAGTACTACCATCAAAGCCAACACCACCACCCCTAGTAACAACACTGCTATCATCATTCCCAGTACCAACATCACTGCCAACACCACCCCTAGTACCAAAACTGCTACCATCATCCCCAGTATCACCATCACTGCCAACACCACCACCCCTAGCACCAACATTGCTACCATCATCCCCAGTACCACTATCACCGCCAACACCACCATCCCTAGTACCAACACTGCTACCATCATTCCCAGTACCACCATCACTGTCAACAACACCACCCCTAGTACCAAAACCGCTACCATCACCAGTATCACCATCACTGCCAACAACACTACCCCTAGTACTAACACTGTTACCATCATCCCCAGTACCACCATCACCGCCAACACCACCACCCCTAGTACCAACATTGCTACTATCATCCCCAGTACCACCATCACTGCCAACACCACCACCCCTAGCACCAAAAGTGCTACCATCATCCCCAGGACCACCACCGCCAACACCACCCCCCCAAGAATCAACACTGCTACCATCATCCCCAGTACCACTATCACCCCCAACACCACCAACCCTAGTACGAACACTGCTACCATCATCCTCAGTACCACCATCAATGCCAACACAAGCACTCCTAGTATCAACACTGCTACCATCATCCCCTGTACCACCATCACTGCCAACACCACCACTCCTAGTATCAACATCCCCTGTACCACCATCACTGCCAACACCACCACTCCTAGTATCAACATCCCCTGTACCTTCATCACTGCCAACACCACCACTCCTAGTATCAACACTGCTACCATCATCCCCTGTACCACCATCACTGCCAACACCACCACCCCTAGTATCAACACTGCTACCATAATCCCCAATACCACTATCACCCCCAACACCACCAACCCTAGTACGAACACTGCTACCATCATCCTCAGTACCACCATCACTGCAAACACCACCACTCCTATTATCAACACTACTACCAACATCCCCAGTACCACCATCACTGCCAACACCACCACTCCTAGTATCAACACTGCTACCAACATCCCCAGTACCACCATCACTGCCAACACCACCACTCCTAGTATCAACACTGCTACCAACATCCCCAGTACCACCATCACTGCCAACACCACCACTCCTAGTATCAACACTGCTACCAACATCCCCAGTACCACCATCACTGCCAACATCACCACTCCTAGTATCAACACTGCTACCAACATCCCCAGTACCACCATCACTGCCAACACCACCACTCCTAGTATCAACACTGCTACCAACATCCCCAATACCACCATCACTGCCAACAACACCACCCCTACCATCATCTCCTGTACCACCATCACTGTCAACACCACCACTCCTAGTATCAACACTGCTACCATCATCCCCTGTACCACCATCACTGCCAACATCACCACTCCTAGTATCAACACTGCTACCATCATTCCTCGTACCACCATCACTGCCAACACCACCACCCCTAGTATCAACACTGCTACCAACATCCCTAGTACCAGCATCACTGCCAACACCACCACTTCTAGTATCAACACTACTACCATCATCCCCAGTACCACCCTCACTGCCAACACCACCACTTCTAGTATCAACACTGCTACCAACATCCCTAGTACCACCATCACTGCCAACACCACCACTTCTAGTATCAACACTACTACCATCATCCCCAGTACCACCCTCACTGCCAACACCACCACTTCTAGTATCAACACTGCTACCAACATCCCCAGTACCACCATCACTTCCAGCATCACCACTCTTAGTATCAACACTACTACCATCATCCCCAGTACCACCATCACTGCCAACACCACCACTTCTAGTATCAACACTGCTACCATCATCCCTACTTACACCACCACCACATTTCCAGCGACGATAAATTTTATATTCACTCCTTTATCTGGGCGATGTCGGTGGCTGCGGCGGTGGCGCCTGTGGCGGCGGTGACGATGGCGGGTGTGGTGGCTGTGGCGGCGGCGGCAGCGAGGCATAGTGTTGGCTTCTAGTTATGATTCTGGACTTTATTACTCAAGTAAACTTAAATCTGTGAAAACATTGTAACGCTCTCAAAAAGACGCAAGAAAAACATGTGTGTTAAAGATGCAGACAGCATGTAAATCTAACACTTTAGTGCCAGACCGTCGAATTGATGTCTTTCTGTCGGTAAAGAGCACTTGATCCAAGGAATAGGAGATACAATTTCATCCCTTGAATCAAATCTGATTACATGTCTTTTATACTAACTCCCATCACCTTTCTTTTCTAGACAGAGTCATGCGTTGATGCCTGGAAAAGGCTTTGGATCTCGGAGACTTGAGTGACCATTCCTCTCTCAGATTAAATCTGATTACGTTCTCTGTCTTCCAGCTCCCTGCAGCTGCGATGTAAGGGAAGTTCGCTAATGAGTGGAGGTCTCCTTGTCCAAGGAACTGGAGTTATTCTCCCAGTCTTTGGATTCTGTTTCCCTCCCATTTTTAATCAATGTAAAAAAAAATACATATTGTTTGATAATTTTAATTCCTGGATCACGTAATTGCAAGTAATACAGAAAGGCAAATGAAATGTACACGATGGCAAATGAAACACTAGCATAACAGTATTGGATGGATTATTAGGTTTAAATCCCTCAGACCCCAGTCACTACACGAGGATAATTAAGGCCGCATGTCACTTCTACACCATCAGTCACTACACGAGGGTAATTAGAGTTGCATGTCATCTGTACACCGTGTAACTCCACCAGGAAACATTTGCAAGATTTCAGTCGCATTGCACCTTTTCTTTAATTTCTTAAAAATTACTGTTATTGGCTACATAATTTTATATCTTCATTCTTTTATAATGTTAAGTTTGATTAATAAATGTTTATATGGTCTAGGTGTTTTAATTTGACATAGCTAACATTTTTGGTAATATTTAGATCGAAAAATTCTGAAGGAAGAAATAAATGTGTATAACTGTAAATGCAAATATATAAACAGTTTTGAGTGCTGAAGTCACTTTTTTTTTTTATTGTTTGTTATTTTGCATTTCTGTTTTTAAAAACCTATCGTTGTTTAACCTGTTTTTACCCTATGACAAATTTGGAGAATTTCATATTGATGGCTGGGATATTGTGGGATTTGTCTTTCAGTTTTCCACGTGAACTTTTATCTATTTTTCCTGTTTTTTTTTTCTTTGTAACCTATATAGATAATGAGATATTCATAGTTATTTTAAATTTCTTGTATGTTTTATTTTTTTCCGTTTCTGAAATATGCATATTGCCATACAAAAATGGATTGTTTTTGTCGTTGATGCTGCATGACCTTTACGGTTTAGCGCTTGGATATGATTATTATAATTTTGCAGTTGACTCCTATATTTCTTGGAAATGCTGCTCTTTTCAATATTTAAATTTATTTTCCACATTTCTAGATTAATTATATCCAATAATTCGAGGTTGTTGGTAAAACTGACATCTTGACACACACAAAAATCTGCTGTTTTAAAGTTATGAAACATCAACATAATGTTCTAGATATCATTGTTTGTGTTTACTTTGAATCAGTTAAAACTCTCGTCACTGGCTTCTATTTTATCTCTTTCCTTATATGACTTAAAAAAGCCACAATATCTGATCAGAAAAAGATCCAGCGCGATATTACCTCGAGTTGCAGTGATGACAGCTTGTTTTAAGAGCCTGGCTTCCTCCACCTTGGTAAATCTTCGAGTTACTTGATCATATACTTGATTTTTTTTTCCAATTTATATTAGAGACAGTAAAGTTATCCACATTTACTAAATATTTGTTTTTATTTACTTAATTTCGTGATAAGAGAGCGAGCTATTTTCCTGACTTGATTTCAGGTATGATGAATTTCACCAGATCACGATGAGGAATGACTGTAAACAGCGCCTAACTGGGGAGGTCTTGATTCCTTGATGACAAGTTCAGCGGTACAGAAATCCATAACAGTCCATACTACTCTTCAGAAAATCAGGACCGAGTTAAAGGCTATGCTTATAGCCATCATCCATCGCTGGCACTTAGACGATAGTTCAAAACACTGGAAGATTCATCATTTTCGAAATCGTCACACAAGCGTTCTACCCCAGACCAGTCATCACTTAGCTCAGCAACTGCTCTCACAACACCTGATCTCCGCCTAATTGACACTGCTTTGCTATGGTTTCTCTGCATCCCATTCATACAGCCCCTTGTAGGCGAATCTTTTCTTTAATAAATGAAACTACACTTACTTAGGTCTCCCGGCTCGAGCTGATAGATTTCAAGACTCTGATATGTGCATAGCATTGTATAGGAAAGGCGAGCAGCACATTGCTGATGTATCCAATTTCGCTAAATATAAAATCTCTCTCTCGCGTTCATCCTCAATTTCTTTTTTACTTTTTATTAGCCTAGATCCAGTTTCTCACTCGCGTCAACAGTCAAATTAAGGTCGTCTCTGTTGTCGTACAATTTCAAACATAGACGATTTTATTCCTAAATATAGGAAGTCACACACACAGAGAGAGAGAGAGAGAGAGAGAGAGAGAGAGAGAGAGAGAGAGAGAGAGAGAGAAAAAGACTGAAATAAAGGTACCAGTGGTTCATACCATGAAAGCAAGTGTTTGTAATGGGTAAACAATTTTCTTTCGGAAAAAGTCCCACTCGCAAACCTGTAGGAGATCATCTCTCTTTAGTGTTTTAGCATTTATATTGAATAATATGTATTAATCAACAAAATGTGGTTGCCTTTGTCTGAGAATAACACCAGAAATTTCAAGCAAAATTTAAAGGACTAATTTTTTTGTGTCTTCAGTTACACATGCGTAACTTCCTTCAACATCAAGCTCCTTAACATAAGTTTCTTTTTTTTTTTAGTTTACAAAGTATTTCAGCGGACTACATGGGAGTGAGCTTCATCTATTCCAACGGATATTCTAACTCAGTGACCAACTTAACCTCATTCCAGTCACATTATTCTCCAACCTGAAGTTAAACTGACTTGAGTAAGGCGATGCCAGGTTCCATTTGCTTCTAGAAAACAAATAATGAAACTTTCTAGACCAAAATTATTCTACTGAAGTTTTGCGTCAAGAAATAAAGAAGAGTTTAACCTCCCAGTAACCCAGCAATGAAGCAGATATCAAACATGATTTTTCCGCTAAGTAAAAGAACCATATTTATAATGTCACATACAAGACACAAAAGTATCTATCATTTCTGAAGCACATAACTTACTTTCTCAATAACAGAAAATGCAAAACTCCATACTAAGCAGAAGGATACTCTCGTCTTGAATATATAGCCACTTTCTTTAACCTGAGAACACGTCTCATCTATGATTACAGTACAAGGAATAGAGAACTGTTCTCGATAACCTATATGTCGCCACTGCTAGGCTTGCCTGTAACACTGGGGAGATGTTCACAGTTAAACCTCTGTGTATATGACCAATGTTTTAAGATACTTCCCTTTGACTCACTTTTACAGAGAGAAGACTGCTGTTACACCACATGACGGGCAGTACTCCACTTTCTACACGGATATTGGTAAGCCAAAAATAATAAAATTTCCATAACATTTTTGCCAGAAATTCAGAGCACCATATGAGACTTAAAAAACGTGACTGGGTAATACAATAGCTAACAAAGTTACCGACCGCTATTGAGTGATCATGCATATAAATTTTATTTTCGATACAGAGGGAAAGCTTTGAATCATTTTTTTTTAAATTCTTTTATATCCTATATGAATAAAAATCACATCAGATGGGTATTTAGTTACTAAAAAAAAAGCTATATATATTTTAGATTAATGTATTTCATCTCAGTATATTTTAGCTTATTCTTATAGGGGATATTTTATATTTTCTGGAATTAAGAAACATGTAGTGTATGAAGGAGCAATTGGCAAATTAAATGCTTTAAAAATATAAACTGCTTATCTTTATTATTTAGCAATAATATTAATCAAAATTCATTAGATTCAGCTGATGAATATAATGAATTTGTTTTATCCTCTTTTACCCAATACTGAAAATTTCAGAACATAAATGATTTTTTTGTTAGAGTTAAAAGCAAGGGGCGAAACGTTCAGCAAGTACCATCGCTCAACACACTGGATATCAGTACTCGAAATCAGTGGCCAGTAACATGATGTCAGTGCCCAGTAACGTGAGACCAACGGCCAGTAAAATGAGGTTGATTGGCCAGTAGGTCTGATGCAGCGCTTCTTCCTTCTTAAGTGAATGTGACTTGGACCTGACTGGCTTGGGCCAGTAGGTTACTTTGACTTGTCAAGTAAGGTCCAGTATGCCTGCTGCAGTGCTTCTTATTTTATGGTTATTTTCGTTTCCAGAAACATGAAAACATTCAGTTATTGTGGTCTATTATCGTGTATCTTAGATCAGTGGACAGTTATCTGAAGTTGGTTACCAGTAACATGTGATCAGTGGTAATTTATCTGAAGTCGGTTACCAGTAACATGTTATCAGTGGTCAGTAACATAAGGGCAGATGCCAATAACATGAAGGTATTGCTCAATAACATGTTGCCAATAGCCATAAACATGAGGTCAGTGCCCAGCTGCTAGTGATCATTGGTCAGCAACTTGATATCAGTTGTGAGAATTATGATCACTGGCCAGTAACGTGAGGTCAATAGCCAGTAACATGTCAACAATGGTCAATGACACGAGATCGGTGGTTAGATATACGAAATCAGTGACCAATAAGAGGTCATGGATTGATAACATGAGACCAGTGGCCAGCATCAGGTCATGGGTCAGTTACATATGAACAGTGGCCAGTAACATAAGATAGTCACCAGTAACGTAAGATCAGTAAACCAGTAATGTAAAAATCAGGGATCAATACTGTACAATCAGTGGCCAGTAACCTAAGATCAGTGGCCAATAACAGGAGGTCAGTAAGATAAATTCAGCAGTCTCAAGACCGTAATAAGACGATTATGATAAATCACTCTGGTCTGGGAGGTTTAGGACAGAGTTATGTGATTTCAGTGACCAATAACATGATGTCGTTGGTTCAGTAGCATGACGTTAGTTGACAGTTTTTTGAGATCAGTGGTCAGTTACCTAAGATCAGGGGTCAGTTACCTGAGATCAGGGGTCAGTTACCCGAGATCAGTGGTTAGTTACCTGAGATCAGTGGTCAGTTACCTGAGATCAGTGGTCAGTTACCTGAGATCAGTGGTCAGTTACCTGAGATCAGTGGTCAGTTACCTGAGATCAGTGGTCAGTTACCTGAGATCAGTGGTCAGTTACCTGAGATCAGTGGTCAGTTACCTGAGATCAGTGGTCAGTTACCTGAGATCAGTGGTCAGTTACCTGAGATCAGTGGTCAGTTACCTGAGATCAGTGGTCAGTTACCTAAGGTCATTGTTCAGCTACCTGAGAACAGTGGTCAGTTACCTGAGATCAGGGGTCAGTTACCTGAGATCAGGGGTCAGTTACCTGAGATCAGGGGTCAGTTACCTGAGATCAGGGGTCAGTTACCTAAGATCAGGGGTCAGTTACCTGAGGTTAGTGGTGAGTTACTGAAGAACAGTAACCTTTAGTCTACCATCAGTGGCCAGTTATCTAAGGTCAATATCCAGGTACATGAGGTCAGTGTTCACGTAAATGAGGCTTTCAGTCAGTTACTCAGTGTCAGTTACTTAAGGTCAGTTACCTAAGATCACGTAACTCAGGCGATGAAAGTTAGGATGACTTTTTAGTCGGTCCTGAACAACTGTCAAATCACACCTATGAGAGTAAGGGGCAGAGGCCAGAAAATAAAATATTACTACCCAAGAATAGTATTGTTATTACACAAGAGCAGTAATATTATTAATACAAGTAAAGGGGAGGATAGTTGTAGTTCAGCAATGCAATTAGTAATGAGGAAGTAATAGAGGTAATGGTAAAACAAATGGCAAAGGTGAAATTAGAGAGTAGCAGTGGTAGAGTAAAAGAAAAAGAGAACAAAAAGACCCTAAGGAGGACTACCGGCCCACTTGTTTAGGGAAAAAAGGGGACAATAATTCCCATGGGAAAATACTAGAGACTGAGCCCACAATGGCAGAAGACAGGTAATGGACAAACAAAAAGATAATGTAGAAGACAAATGAAGGGGAAGAGAGAGCATAGGAAAGACAGAAATCAGGTTATCAATGGTTAATATCAGTAAAGCAAGTGTTTGTAATGGGTAGCATGAGGTAGCAAAGGTTAGGCCAAGTCACAGGAATTATGAAGTTCAGAGCATTAGACAACGTCATGAGAAAAGCAGACATCTACAGAAACAAAGCCAGAACTAAAATTTATGTTAGTGAAGTTGTATATAAGAGCCGAATCAACAAGTCGGCTTTTTCTGAATGCCTCTAGTAGAAGGATAGATAGTTTTACAAGAGGCTCAGTTAATAGGATAGCTGTGATCTCTGACATAGAAAACATGCGCTGTTGGTCTAGCCAAGGCCAATTCGCAAAGGTATTGGAAAGTACAGGAATGGCAGGAAACAAAATAGATACAGGAAGCATTGGGGATAGGAGAAGCCTGGACAAGATCAGTCTAAAGGGTAAAAGTCTCACGAAAAGTAAGACTGATACAAGACTGAGGGTGCTATTAAAATTTTGAAGATTGGAAATTTAGGGAATGCAAGATGATATTTCACATTAATGTGTCTGGGAGAGAGGAAAGTCTTTTAACATGAGAGTAGGCAGAATTTATGAAATTGGAAGGATAGCTAAGTCGAAGGTACGAACTGCAAAGAGAAAATTTCAGTGTCATGAAACTATGGGGTCATAGACACAGGGCACGAAGGAAGAGAGAAGCAAATATATTTTTCTTGACAGAAGAGGATAAGAAAAGTAGTGAATGTATCCTACTGTGCGTTGGTTTATGGACGACGGACAATGAAATGTAGAGCAGTGGAAATGAACATCAAGGAAAAGAAACAGAGTAAGAATCCATTTTAGCTGTGAACTTGATAGAAGAGGAAGATTAAGGGCATCAACATGAGATTGAAAGAAACTAGAGTCATGTGTTCGTAGAACAAAAACCTTGTCTAAATAGTACAGCCTGAGAGGATATTCTCCAATATTTGGACAATTTCCAAAAAAAAAATGCGTATAAAAAGTTAACAACAACAAGAGACAGAAAAGAGCCCATGGCAACTCCAAAAGTTTAAGAATAGAACTAAACTTGAGAGGAAAAAATTTAAAATCCACACAGATGTGAATTAGATCAAGGAAAACGTCAGTGCGGAAAGGGAGATTAAACAGCCCATCATTTACCTTCATTCTGAAAAATCGATATCATCAAAGGAACATAAGTGAAGCGACTCAACGTTAAGACTTTACATTTTCACAAGCTATATGTGGTCTAACATATTCTAAGAACTCTTGTGAGTGACGGAAGTAAACAGAAAAAAAAACAGCCAAGAAATAGAGTTAATTTTTTTTCCCAGCTACGAAGCACGAGGATAAAATACAAACCTGTAGAGAAAACTATGTGATGCAGAGGGATACCATCATGCTGGGATTTTGAAGACCACAAAATCAAGATTGAGAGGAACAGATAATAAGTAAAGGTTGAGCTAGATCAAAGTCACTAGGACTGAAATTGAAGAGAGCGCAATGTTTCTGGTAAAAAAGTTTTCTTGAGGCTACAGAGAGGGTTGGAAGAGAGACGAGTAGGCGAGAGAACCAGAGAAGAGAGATTCGTCTTTTCCGACGTATATTTATTAAGATAACCACAGAACTGCCTTATTCAGAAGTGTAAGTTGAATGCGACAAGGAAGGTGGTGATTCTTAAAAATAAAAATAAACGGTAATCAAGGGCAGTGGTGAGAACACCACGAGTAGTAGACTTATCAAGATACTCTGATGCTAGATTAAAACCATCACGAAGGAATGGTGAAATGTCAAAAGAAAAGAACCAAAACTAAAATGATAGAACTGACACTTAGAAGGCGTGAAAGAGGAAGGATCAGTTAAACAGTGAGAGAATTTGGACCAGGCACTGTTTGAGATAAGTCAAGTAGTTTCTTTTGTCAGGTAGTAGTGAGTAGGTTCGAATTATGGTGAACATTGTCGTGAACAATTGTAATGATAGAGCAGCACAGATCATTATGGAGAGAGGAAAACAGAGCACGTTGACATTTTCGAAGGGTGAAAAATGCAGCTTCAACTTGATTCCCAGTAAAAATTATAAGCTTTTGGAGTAAGAGGCAGGGATGATAAAGAAAGGAAGTGCTGAAGGAGCTGAATTTGAGGAAATGGGAGAAGGAAGGGGGCAAGACAGGTACAATAAAAAAACAGTCATAGAAAAATAAAACCGGGTCTTACAAAGCCTCGAAGCAGAGAAAGCAACTTCACGAAAACGAATGAGCGCTTTAAAAGAATGAAGGGTATCAAAGAAATTAAAAAGAATGAGATTCTTAACTGCCAGTTAACTGAGGTCAGTAGCCGGCTACCTGGGGTCAGTGGCATGATCAGGAACATGATGTCAGTGGCCAGCTACCTAAGATCAGTTGCCTGTCTCCTGAGGTCAGTGGCCCGTTTCCTAAAGTCAATGACCACATTCCTTACGTCAGTATCCAGTTGCCTGAGGTCCGTGTGCGTTTAAGTGAGGTAAGTGGCGAGCTACCTGAAGTGCAATAATTGACTTCATGATCTATTTAATTTAAGCCAGCATCCAGTTACGTGTGGTCAGTGACTAATTAACTGAAGTCAGCTTTCAAGGATGGTTCGTGAGCTGAGTGGCTAATTTGGGTAACATTTAGAAGTTTTATAGATTATTATTTATATCACCATCACAAACACCCGGTCGAGCAATGAAACCTTCCTCAGGTCACCTACACTCCAAAACTTCAAAAATGTTTAGTACCTATTTATTGAAACTACCATGCCAATACTATGGTGTTTAACTCACCCTGGAAGGCTTCTTGCTGGCTAAGATAATATTCAAGATAATGGTTCTCATATGTCGTACATCGATTTAAGAATGAATGCCCCATAACAAAGCCACACTGGCTACACCTACGAGGAGCACACAGCTTTGCACTTGACACAGGCTACAACAGATTTTTTTTTTAGAACTGAGGCACAAAACAAGAAAACAAAAGAATTTACCATTGCAGGAGCAATGAGACTAATCATAGGAAAACATAGGAACAGATAATTGCACCACGCACAGTTAGGCACAATAATAACCCAAATGACAGTCTCAACATAAAGAATCGTTAGTAGTTTAAGAATAAAAAAAATGTGCAGTGTATCTATGTCTTTCTATTTGTATTTTTCGGATGAATAACATATTAAACGAATGTTTATCTACGCTACAGGAAATACTACTGAAAATGTTATGGACAAGCTCATAATCTTTGCCAATATTTGCCTGCAGGTGGTATCCCTGAGACCATCTGACCTCTCTTAGTGTGTGCAGTAAAAACGAAGAGGAGGAGGAATCAGGCTTATCTCTGTTGAAAACTTTTTCTGCTTTCTTGATGAAATAACAGGTGTATGATAATTAGCTGTGAAGCAGCAACGAGACTGTTGACTTGCGGAAAGTGCATATATTACCACCTCACCTTCCAGAAATCTCTGATTAAACAGAACTGTACCAATAACTTTTATTCAGGTATCACTGTTCTCGTCCCTTTATCCGTTCATCCAGTAAAGCTAACACAATGGGTTAACAATTCTCTTTGAAGTGTTAAGCCATTGGAGGAGTGTTGAGTTATATTAAAGCATCCACCAGACTAACACCCTCGCCCTTTCTTTGTTTCCCTAGCTATCAAGAAAGTCACTCACTTGAGGAGCTAATACACGAGCTCGACATTTGGTTTCTGGACGATGGCACTCTGGTGATGACAATCTCTGCAAGAGAACATCAGTAAGCTTAAAGAGCATTGAAAGAATTGTAGCTCTTCCCTATCCCTCTTGAAATTTAAACGAATCTCCTCCAGTCAGTCTACAAGTTACCACACTGAAAGAACAGAAAGACAGTTATCCGATTATCAGTGACGTCCGCAATGCTTCCCAGTGGCCTAGCACCGAAATCGAGAATCTACGGTAAAACTTTCTTGGCTTCAGGTGGATGGAAAACGAACGGAAACATTAGATGTTCCTCATCCTTTGCCAGTCCGAAATGAAACCCTTGTAAAGTTAATCCTTTCTCTGATCGAGTCACATTGGGTGTAAGCCTTAGATATCAGCCTTCCTCCTTTCCTTACCCTTCTCCAACGGTTCCCTGATTTAGTATACAATTTCTAATTTAACTTAAGAGGCAGTTCAGCAAGGCTGAAGGTCCCCGCTACATTAGTGGAACAAGACTAGGATACTCTTCCAGCCCTTATAGCCTAACCAAACCAGATGATTTTCGATCGCTGAACTATCCAAGAAAGATATCGGCGTATCTCATAATCTTCAGGACCCATACATCGATGCACGAAAAATTATTAGTGCTGAATGCTCCCCAACTTTTGTAATGGAGTTAAATATTATCGCTTAAGATATGATTCGAATCATAATTGATATTCACAAGTTATCGTATGAATAATATCTCAATTTTATGAATAAAAATTGCAAATTAGGACTGTCACAACCCTAAGCTAATTCAAACATTCCACTAAAAAACACCAGCTTTGAAACTGAACTAATGAGGAATTTTCCTATGATAAAACTGTTACCACACCTTGGCAACTGTCGCTATTTACATCAACAACACAATCACTAGAGATATTAGCGCAGTAACACTGCCGTAAAAACAGTTTAACATCACAATACCGTGACTCTAAAAGTTAACATAATCACTAACTCGTGAAAATGTCAATAAAGCAGCCACTGCACTGTGTTCTTTGTAATGGGAGCACAACAACCAAACTCCTGTCATATCAATATTTACAATATTCAAAGTGATCACACTGATGGTAAACTCTACTCATAAAAACAGTCAGAGGAAACCTCAACAAAACACAGTCGTTTTGGCTCAATTGCTAAAACTTGAGTCCAATCAGAGAGTTTAATGGTCCAGAAACCCTTCCTCAACACATTGTGAAGGTCATGGAGAGGATGACGAGGAAGGCAGAAATGGAGGAAGAGAGAACGGGGGTAGGATGGAATGGGGAAAGAAGGACGGGAGAGAATGAGAAATGTGGGAAAAGTGGCTGGAAGATGAAAGGGGGAAAGTGGAGGAAGAAAAGAAAGAGGCACAGGATGAGGAAGAAAAAGAATTAAGAAGACGTGGAGATGAAAAGGAAGTGAAGGTACGAAGGGAAAGGAATGAGTGAAGAAAGAGGAAAGGGGAGGATGGTAATGAATGAGAAGGAATGAAGAATGACGGTTGGGTTGGGAAGTTAGAGAGGAAAGGATGATATCATCGTTCCAGCTCATCAATATCTGAAGTCGATGATACAGTTCAATTGGTCTCCAGACAATCGAGATAACAGAGAGAGAATCGATTACAGATGTGACCTTTATCTTCTTTTTAAGGCAGAGAGCTCAGATTTTTAATTCTGAACGGAACAAATACAGTACAAAGCTTGAACTACGAGTCTGTGTGTCTCACTCGCACCGCTGATACAGAAGAATATATAAACTTTTCCCGCCATCCAGTGGCTTTTAATAAAAGTTCAAGGACATAGTTGTATATAGTTCTACTGTCTTCCAGTTATGTTATTGAATTTGTACTGAAAAAGCCACTGGATGGCGAAACGTCTTTAATAAAGATACACAGATGTTGCACAAAAGTCTGATTTTCAGAGGTTAAATTGACAGTATATGTACATATATAGGCGGAGAGTGTTGTGTGAGTGACACATGACCTGAAAAAATTCCCTATTGAGATGAGGACAGGTAGACAATGAGGTCATGTGACACCTGTGTTGTTAGGTAGGTGGTGCTTTACCTAGTCGATTATGCTATTGGATTTGAAATTTTGTAGTTTCCACTATTTTGTTCTATGGTGTCGGTGACGGCTGTTTGCGAGGCTTTAAGACATCGTCAGTGTCTAAGATTTTGTTCTGATCTTGTGTGGAATTTAGGTAGGCGGTAGAGTGCAGACTCCCGAAACACGACAGCTGTGAGAAGATGGCCAGAAACCAAAACGTGGTATGACAGCAAATAATTTTTGTGATCGTAATATGGCAAACAGATTACTGGGATTTATAACAAGAAAAAGCAACAGAAGTTCAAAGATTATACAACAATTATGTGATGTAATGGTTTAGAAAACAAAGTTAAAGAATGAGACACATTTGCAACATTTGGGAATCTTTACTGAGGAAACGCTTCCCCAGCTAGCGGCTTCTTCAATCCAATACAGAGAAGGAAGGTGAAAGATGAGGAGAATAAGGCAATCAGTCTCTCAAGCTGAAGTCGATGTGCTCACTCCATCTATCGTTATTGATGGACTGAACAGGGTAATTATAGAATTATATTAACATAGCTTAGAAATGAAACTGGCACATTTCAGATGAGACAGCGCAAATCAAATTATTTCAGAACTTAGCTAAATCTCTTAATGGGTAAAATAAACACATTAATGTTGTATAAATTGTTCATAAATACATACCAGATGCAGTCTTTAATATTGTATACGCAATCAAGATTTTAGAAACAAATTCCTAGAGATGGTACTAATGTTGTATACAACGACAGAAAACTAAAACAAATCAGGTTTCCCAATACGTTTCTTCACTGGTAAAATATGCCAGATTATTAGCAGTGTAGATTTTAAATGATTTTTCATTA
Source organism: Cherax quadricarinatus (assembly GCF_038502225.1). NCBI lineage: Eukaryota > Metazoa > Arthropoda > Malacostraca > Decapoda > Parastacidae > Cherax > Cherax quadricarinatus. The sequence continues at coordinate 46,855,914 of NC_091296.1, forward strand.
TTATTAAATTCAGGTTTCTAGTTCTGTACGAGGTGTTATTAAAAATTTCCCGGACTCGAATTCTCTCGTGCTTCCAATTTTAAATATACCAGCTGCGTAGATCAGATCATCCTGCGTAGTACACTCCTTCAGCTGTGGATCTATTATGAAACTATTAAAGCTTAAGATTCAGGACTCCTAATCACGGAGGGGCCCCAGAAGCGATTTTACTCCTCATTGCTTAAAGCGTTTGTGTCTGTTGATTGAGAATGGGTTGCATAGGGGCTCCAGTAAGAGTTCAGTATGGTATACAGTATAGTATACAGTATGATATACAGTTCGATGCATAGATTACGTTACTTTACAACATTAAAGCAAGTAATAGCTATTGGCAACAAAATTTGAAGTTACTTTAAGTCAAGGAAAGGAGTGATAGTAATAACATTATTACGACCAAGTATATGCTTCATGGTAAACGTGAATGGCCGGGTACGAGGAGGTAATCTCATCATCCTAGCGTTACTCGACTTCATAGAACTGATTTAGGCGAGAGGTGGTATTCGCTGTAAATGGTAATGTGAATGGCTGAAGATCCCAAGCAAATCTGAAAGTGTTGTAAACCTATCACCAGAGCTATTGCGTTTTTTTAATAGTGGTAAAGCTATTCTGATGCCGTTTGAGTTGGAAGGAAAATAGCGCATAGGATAGTGTGTATCACCAACTGACGACTTCTGTAGAAATACAGCTCTTATGCAAGCATGGAATAAGTGTAATCGTAGTTGATGCTGAATGCAATTAACTGTATTTTTCAGGAATTGTAACTGCAATTATAACTGAACTTCTAGATTAAGAAAATAATTGCATTTGCCGTTGTCAAGATTATGCCTGCTTAAATTACGTCATTTAACTTGAGTATTGTGATTTAGTGTAACTAACACTACGCACACGTTTTCAATCCTTTTAGGTCTGACTGAATGCGTAACTAACGGTAATCTTGGGCATTTTTCAAGTACTTATATTTAAATACAAAATGCAAAGTAAAATGTTTCTACTTTTTAACATTTAACAGCGATTTCAACAAAAGTAAAATTTGGTGTAATCAACGAAAATAATTTAACACAAAATATCAAGATGATATAACTGAAATTTATGATTTTTCTCAATGAGCAAATGTAATTGTAAATCTGGAAAAGTATATGATATTGTAAGTGTGACTATGAACCATGTAATTATTCCAGGCCTCCTCCTGTGGCATATCACACACATCGAAGAACAGGAGCCATAGTGAGTTTGTACTTTAACCAGGAGAGAGCAGAATCAAGACCTGGAGTTTACGCCAGATACCCTGTACCGCTAGTCAGCTCAGTGAGTGTGGCGGAGACTTGAGAAAAGGAAGCGAAAGGGGTGGTAATAAGCTAACATGCCCAAAACGTCATAACGCCCTTCTTATCCTTAGGAACAAGTAACTTAGAAATAGCCACAATCTTAACTTCAATGGCAGTAACGTCGCCTAGACCAAAATGCCTAATGCACTTAATTCACGCTTGTCTAAGTTAACTCTAAATTTGTAATAAGCTTCTGAGGATCGTCAGATAGGGGTCCACGCATTCCAGTTTGTGTGTTAATTCGAACATAATTCTCTGAGAGAAACTGGCTTCGTTGTACATCTCAAATGGTGTAACAAGATAGGTGAATAATCCATCCTGCATAGTAAATGCAGAGACTTCTTGACTGAGATCAGTAAGACGTATTTTGTAACGAAGAGAGCTATCAAGGTAACGAAGAGAGCTATCAAGGTAACGAAGAGAGCTATCAATATGACAGTTTTCTAAACACTACACACGCTGCCCAGTGAACGTTTACTCTGTATAAAGAAATAAGATCGAATAGAAATGATTCGAAATGGAGGAACAATAGGCTCAAACATCTTTTACTCAAGAAAGGAGTTTACAGACGTATGAAACAATATATTTACATTGAGGAGGTTAAATTGGGAATAAGAAAAGCTAAACGAGATTTTAAAATTAAAGTTGCTAGTAATTCGAAAACAAACCCAACGGGTTTTTCTCCAGATTTATAGAACAAAGATTAGAGAAAAATTAGGTCTACTTAAAACTAACTCTGGACAGCCTACATAGTAGGCTTCTTTAGTCAAATACAGAGGAAGCAGGTGTAGTAGTGAAATAAAGATGTAATCAGTCCATCAACCTTGGAGGAAAAGGATTTGAGGTGGTCAGTCCCTCAGCCTGGGACGATATGAAGCTGAAGCAAGAGGACGGAGTCTTAAATACTGTCTAAGGTGAGGTGGAAGATCTCGAAGATGTTGTAGGGGACGGGATTCAGTAATGGAAGTATTTCACTGAAGACGCCTACTGTGTAGGAGAAACGTTTCATCAATAAAGATACTCAGCTGTTGCACATGTGTCTTAATCTTCAACTTGTCAGTATTTTATACCATTTTCAACAGAAACTGTTGGACACTGAAGCAGAGGACATCTTCCATTCGTCATCTCGTATCTACTAAGTGAGAAGGGTTGGATTCCAGAGGGACCTGCCTTCTTACTTCCACTACTGAATCCCGGCCTCTACAACGTCTTCGAGACCTCTCTTTCATTCCCTGCTCATTCCTGCTCTTCACTATTTCTGCTAATTAATTTCTATTAACGGCTTTCCAATATTCACCAAATTTTTTTCCTCTTTCTCCCTACATCTGGTTTCCCTAACAATATCTCTACACTGAGGATTCGTCCTATCCATTTCTAGTGTATCATATTTCATTGCATTCCCACAAAAACCAATACTCCCTAACTATTTCTAGTTTAAACCCTAACAGCTCCCTCCACTGCATTGGCAAATGTCCCAACACTAGACCTAGATAAGTGAACTCCATCCCTGGCATACATGTCATTTCTGCCATATAAGAGGTTCCATCTGTCTGTGAATGGTATTGTAATATTCTTACGTACAAGGGCCTAGAGTTACGCATTTCGGGAGAGCTTTCTTGGATACCAACGCAACCGAAAGTTATCTAATCTCTTATGCAATAATACTATAGAGGTAAGAAGTAAAATAGCTTGGACGGCTTGTGTCATCTGTGGTGCTCAGAAGAAGCCACTGAGTCGAACTACCTTATTAAGTCACCGTGTACTAATACTCATTGTGCCCTCTCTGCACTCACCGGAAAATTACTGAGTATATTAGCACGACTCAAGAGTTCCCAAATACTTCACTTAAAAATTTTTTATTTCTTTTTAAATAATGAATCATTTACTAAATATTGTTAATGTCTCTGATGTCTAAATAATAGTGAGTAGTTGTAAAAAAAAATATTTACACTGAAAAATTTAAAGTAGTAAGAATGTGTTATCATACAAGAGAACATTTGCAGTATTGCCGTAGCAAAGACTGCGTGTGAAGATTGTTTGTTACCTTCTGCTGTCAGGTTCTCTTGTGCTGCCTCTTTTTTTCAAATTGTCCTTTGTAATGAGTAGTGTTGGCTCTTTCTTGACCCTTTAAAAAATTTTGATTAGTCGCCTGAGTGTACACAGACGAAGAATAGACCAAAAGGAGGAACACCGTAGCAGACCTACTGACCTATACTAGGCAAGTCCTTGGCAAACCCAAACCCACTAACAAAAATATTTGCCTAACCTGTTTCCAATGTTACACATGGATAAGAACACAAGAACAAAAACTATGTAGTCCAGAATTCAGCACCGTCACTGCACAATTTCAAAGACCTGGCCAGCCAGAATAATACATACTACAAGATTAAGCAGAATCATTTCACGCTATTCCAGTGCCAGTAAGAAATATTAAAGGATTAAGACTGGAAATTTACTAAATTTTTAACCCCACGCTACAAATGAATGTGCATGCACAAGAAAAAAGTAAATCCCTACACACTGTAAAGCTGTCAGTAATTTGTATCTAGTACAGACGTTTGTTTCACTTATTCTCACTTATCTCTCTCCTCGTAAATTCTGCTCTTCCCAGTTGGTCAGAAAAAATTGGCTTCATGCTTTTGTATAAACTCTGTTTCGTGATTTATGATTGTTTTTCCATTAACACATAATAATCCATGATCTTTGCATTACCATCAACCACAGATTACTTATTTTTAAGATTATTACAAATTCACTTTAAAGCTCGCCGTTAATGCACTGGCTAATGACCAAAAACAGGATTCGTTTTCGTACGAAACCTTGCGTGTGTGTGTATATGCATGCACGTGTGTGTGTATGCACGCATTTGTGTGTACATGTACGCACGTGTGTGAGCTCGCGCGTGCTATTGTGCGTTTGTATTTGTTTATACTCACCAATAAGTGCTCACCAATATGTGGTTGCAAGGGTCGATTCACAGTTCCCGGCCCAGCCTTCTTAACTCCTAGCCACCAGATTTGCTGATTTCTGTCATCCTAATGCTGAACGATAATTTCTACTGTCCCTGTCTCTTTATGAGTCTTTAATTGTAATCTTTGTCTCTTGATTCCATATGAATGCATCTCAATAACTGTGACATGCTAATAATATGTGACATTTTGTTCGGCTTATGTCACACACCCGTATAAGAATGCCCACCCGAACAGCTTCTGGTGATAAAGATGGTGCAATGCATACTCCAGTTATTATTATAATCAAAAAGAAGCGCTAAGCCACAAGGGCTATACAGCGCTGCAGGGTAGGGAAGGAAGCGAGGGTATTGGGCGGCAGAAGGGGGAGGGATGATCAGTAGGTTACAGAAAACAGCGGGGCAGGGGATAGTGCGGGGGTAGAGGGCAGCAAGAGATTGAGGTAGAAAGGGCTGAAGGTATCATCAGAGTTTGTGAAGTAAGCCAGTTGTTGTCAAAAAGTCAATGAGAGAGTCTGGATGAAAGGTGGGTCCATCAGCGAGAAGGGAAGGTAAAGAGAGAGCAGCAGAGCGAAGACGACGTTGGAGGTATATTCTGCATATTCTGCGTGCTCGTTGATAAAGTGGGCAGTCTAATAGAATGTGGCGGACCGATAATGGAACCTGACAATTCTCACAGAGAGGAGCAGGACGCCTCTCCATGAGATATTCCATGAGTAAGACAAGTATGGCCAATGCGAAGACGGGAGAAAGTAGTCTCCCAACCTCGACACTGGTGACAAGAAGACGGCCAGTAACCTATACTTGGCTTAATAGATTGAAGTTTATTACTGAGCAGAGTAGACCAATGTTGTTGCCAACGGGTGTGAAGGTGGGTAGCTATTGCAGCAAAATAGTCCGTAAATGGAACACCTCTATATGAAACTGGTAGGTCATGTACTGCTGACCGCGCAGCAGTGTCTGCCTGTTCATTGCCCTGTACGTCAACATGACCAGGGACCCAACAAAAAACAGTATCTTTATGCTTGGCAAAGATGCGGCGCAGCCAAAGTTGGATACGGAGGTCTACGGGGTGAGGTGTATCAAATTTCTGTATAGCCTGTAAAGCACTAAGGGAGTCTGAGACAACCACAAATGATGACACAGGCAGAGATGCAATACGGATAAGTGCTGCAAGAATGGCATACTATTCAGCAGTAAAAATACTAGCCGAAGATAGTAAATGCCCTCGTACGACGCTGTCCGGAAACACTGCTGCGAATCCTATGCCGTCAGAAGACTTAGAGCCATCTGTGTACACTGCAATGGCATGAGAATGAGAGTGGAAATGGTCAAGAAAAAGAGAGTGGGAAGCTACCGTAGACAATTGGGCTTTCGAGCAAGGGAGTGAGAAAGAACAGACTCGAACAGCTGGAACTTCCCAGGGGAGTAGGGAAAAGTGAGATGCAACATGAACAAAGAAAGGTGGTAATTGAAGAGAAGACAAGAGCGAATGTAGGCAAAGAGAGAAGGGACGGAGCAAACAGGGGTGGCGAACAAATATAGAATGTCTACTAATATCGGTGACCATTCTATAAATGGAAGGATTGCAGAGATCATGAGAGCGTACATAGCGAAAGCAATGGGCATCACGGTGATCGGATAAGGATGGAACGTTCGCTTCTACATAGAGGCTCTCAACAGGGAAAGAGCGAAAAGCACCTAGGCATAAACGTAATCCTTGGTGATGAATGGGGTTAAGGCTAGAGAGGGTAGCAGGAGAGGCCGCTGAATAGATCTGGTCACCATAACCAAGTTTCGATAAAATGAGGGTGGAATGTAGGCGAAGGAGAGCTTGACGATCAGCTCCCCATGAAAGATGAGCAAGGGTTTTAAGAAGGTTCAGCCGGCTGTGACAAGTTGCCTTCAGAGAGGTAATGTGAGGTTTCCAGAATAACCTACGGTCAAAGAGGAGGCCTAGAAACCTGACTGTATCACGTTCAGGGATACGGGAGCCATAGAGGTACAAAGGATGATCGGAGATGACAGAGCGTCTAGTGAAAGTAATTTGGCGAGTTTTGGTACTGGAAAATTTAAACCCATGTGTGGTGGCCCAACTGGAAACACGGTCGACAGCATGCTGGAGAGAAACTGTAATGAGGTGACAGTCAGCGCCTGCACAGGCAATAGCGAAGTCATCAACATAGAGTGATGACCAAATATTGGATGGAAGACTAGAGGCCAAATCATTTATAGCAAGGAGAAAAAGTTTTGTGCTCGGAACACATCCCTGGGGAGAGCACATTATTAACCCGAACACGGAAATGTCTGCCAGTTAAAAAGTTCTTAAGGAAGGATGGTAGATTGCCTTGGAGGCCTAAGGAGTGGGCTTGGGCCAAAATATTGTATCTCCAAGTTGTGTCATATGCCTTCTCAAGGTCAAAAAATATGGCAATAACTGAGTGGTTATTCGCAAAAGCATTACGAACATACGTATCCAAGCGTAGTAAGGGGTCTATGGTAGAACGGCCGTTACGAAAGCCATATAGACGAGTGGAGAGACTGTTGTGTGTCTCTAAATACCAGACTAAACGTCTATTTACCAGGCGTTCCATCACTTTGCAAACTGCACTGGTAAGAGCAATGGGACGATAGTGGGAGGCTTCACGTCCCGTAGTACCCGGTTTGCAGAAAGGGAGAACAATGGCAAATTTCCACAGCTGTGGAAGAACTCTATGTGACCAAATAAGATTGAAAAGGTGTAATAGGACTGCAAGAGCTGACTGATGTAATTGTTGTAGCATACGAAAATGAATGTCGTCGGGCCCAGCTGCCGATGATCGGCAAGCTGAAAGCGTTGCCTCCAGTTCCTGAAGTGTAAAAGGCACATTATACTGTTCTTCTCCGAGAGAAGAAAAGTCCAAGGGTGCTAACTCTCTGGCAGACTTTGAGGAAAGAAACGAGGGGCATAGATGGAGCCCCTGAGAAATACGGACCAGACGATTGCCAATTTCATTGGCAACATCTAGTGGGTTTGCTATATCAACACCGGCAACCCGCAGAACAGGAGCCGGGTCAGGAGAATATTTACCACTCAGTTCTCGTACTTTTTTCCAGACTGCACTCATAGAGGAAGCGATTGCACGCTTCTGCTTAAAATCAAGAAATCTCTCCGTTGTTCTATTGTACCGGTACCTTCCTCACGCAGCGCGTTTCAAACGTACTGCACGAGCACAAGCAGGAGACCACCAAGGCACGCATTTCTGAGAATGCCTGCCCGAAGTTTGGGTATAGAATGAAAAGCTGCGGTTAAAACGGAGGACGAGAAGACGTGTAAAAGCTCATCAATGGAGGACGAGGAAGGAACCTCACTAAAAACAGTTAGTTGTGAGTAAAGGTTCCAATTTGCCTGATCAAATTGCCAGCGTGAGTTACGAAGAAGTGGTGAATATGAAGGGGAAGTAAGAATGATTGGGAAATGATCGCTGTCATGTAAATCCGGGAGAACAGACCAGGTGAAGTCTAATGCGGTGGAGGAAGAGCAGAATGAGAGATCGATGCAAGAGAGAGAAACTTGGGGGACGGGGGGGGAAGGAAGGAGAGGGGGGAGAACCCCCCCACCCTTTTAACGAACCATGAAGGGAAAAAACCAGGTACAAGCCGGGAAAAAATGGGGGTGGATGAAAGGGGAAAGGGGGGTTAAAAGGGCTTGTTGGACCTCGAAAGAGGGGATAGTGGGAGGGGGTGTCAAGAGGGCTTGTGATGGGGGTTTTTGGGGAAAACAAAGAAGCGGGACAGATTTTAAGGGGGTTGGAAAAGGGACATCAACCCCCCGCAGCAAAAGAATTAGAAAAGGATTGACTATGGGGCTGGCAACCGAGAAAGGGTGGGACCCCAGGTTGGGGACGTTTTGCACGAGAATAAGAAAACGGGGGTAGTTCCGTTTGGGGGCAGAGATGAGAAACTGCCATAGCATAGGGGGACCTTCTCCTCTTTGGGACGACGGATTTCCCTCATTTAAAAGGACCGGGACGGGGGGTACGAAGGTGAGCCTCACGACAAAAGGCAAGAGGGGGGGCGACTGCAAGACGTATTAGAATGTATCGGCACCACGGGGATTCGGCAAGATCTCTATTTTTCTGGGGGGCCCAAACCCGGAAATTCCTGTGCAGTTTTGGGGGTCCCCCGCTTTAACCGACCCCGCCCCAAAAAAGGATGGGGGGTTGGGGTCGAAGTTTAAACAGGGATATTAAGGGGCTCTTTGGAGGAGGAAAACATAAAAAATTTGAAAATTTGGGGGATTTGGGGTTAGCGTTGGGAATGTAGTGCCCAAAGTCAAATTCTGTTGGATTGGGGGGAGAATAAAGTACCCCTCAGAATTTTAGGAATGATTTTTTGAAGTAAGGAAAATACATTTGGAAAAAGAAAATCATGGTTTTTCTGGGCTGTGATGCACGGGCCACTTTTTAAAGATGAAAGGGTATTTTACCAATGGGGAGGGGGCCCTTTTCAAAAAAGGCAAAAAAGAAGTGGTTTGTAAAAATTTAGTCCACTTTTGGTCGAATGAGTGGGAGGGGTCATGAGTTGGGCTTTTCTTAGAAAAGAAATAATAAAAAACATCACGGGGGACTGTTTTTTGTTTTGAAGTGGGGCGGTCTGGGGTGGGGGGGTGGGATTGAAAAAATTTTTTTCCCCCAACAAGGAGGCCGGCTTTAAACAAAGGAGGGGTCGACAAATAAAGAGTATTGAAACCCCCCCCATGAAGAGGATCAAAAAGCACCGAAAATGGGGGGAGGGTGTCTCCAAGAGGGGGGTAGGATGGGGGCTAAAAAATAAAAGGGGGCCGGGGGAGGGGGTATGGTGGGTTGGTTTTTTGAAAATTTTTTTTTTGTTTTTAAGAAAAAAAAAAAAGAAAAAAAAAAAAAGAAAAAGGGGGGACGGGAGGGATAGTTTTTAAAGGGGAAAGAGACCAAAAAACTCCCCCACCTGCCCAGGACCCCCCCAAAGGCAGATGGCATGGAAACCCCCCCCAAAATTTTCCCTTCATGCAGAAACCCAAATCCAGGATAGTAACTTCCATCTCGACTACCTGGTGGACAAAAAAGGGGGGATTCACCCAAACTTTCACCCCAAACCCCCCGGAATGAGGGGGTTTAGAAAAATCATCTTAAAACACCCAAAAAAGGGGGAAGGGGTCGGAATCCCCGGCTAATTAGAAATACCCAAACCCTAAGAACCCCAAGGGTGGGGTGGGCCCTATTTTTTACTGGAACCAGGTTTTAAAAACCCGGGCCCAAAAAAAAGAGGGGAAAAAGGGGTGGGGGGGGAAAAAAAAAAAGGATGGGGAGGGTGGAAAAAGGGGGTTTGGGGGAATTTTGGTTGTCTGAAAAGGGACGCAGGTCAACCCCCGACCCAAAGGTGCCCCTTTACAATAAAAGCCCCCCCTTAGAGGGGGTTTAAAAATTTCCCTTTAAATTTATTTTCCGTTTTTGTGTCTTTTATCTCATATTTTAATCATTCACTTTTGAGGATTATATTCAAATTACCACCATCTGGATTATGAATGACGAATGTTAAAGTGATTTTTATTCTTTCTCGCCTTAAGGGTGATCCTAACCAGTGGTTTAACATGTTTTTAAAAACGTGACACATGGGATTCACTTTTCCTTTGAGAGTATCTCACATAAACTCTGAATAATATGGAAACTTTTTTCTTTTGGGAAAACTCATCACGGAAACCCCCCACCCCCCATCTTTTAAAATCTTTTAAATTCCCTTTATATGATAGCTGGAATATTGGGTGTTGTATTTGCATGTGTTTACTCCCAACAACATACGTGGTTGGGGAAACGGACTTAGCTTCCCGGGCCCGCCCCTTCCAATGCGCTATTTTCGTTCATTCGCTGACTTAGATTTGAATCATGGGAACGCAAACCCCAGCATTTGAAAGGGGGTGATTGAAATATTCAGGGACAATTCCCGGGAACCGGGCACAATCATTCTGTCAAGGCCCCCAACCAGGTCAAGGGAAATTCCTTTAGGAGATTAACCTTATTTACCCCCTTTTTAAAAATTAAAAAGGGGTTTCCATTTCATTCTCAAACCCCATTTCCGTCTATCAAGGTTGAAAAAACTTTTAAAACCCTTTTCTCACCTTTTTTTCAATTTCTAGCTGTGCCCCCTTTTTTGTTTCTCATTCCAATCTGTACCTAAAATCCCAATTCCCCTATATTTTAGTTTTATTCATCATTTTTTTCCTTCTTTCCAGTGAAAAACAAGCCCCCGCCCCAAATTCCCCCAGGACATCCTCTTGTTAGGACTATTCTCTCTCTCCCAAAACTCCTTTTCCAATTTCGGCATTAGATCAGGTGGGTTTAAAATTTTTATTGCTATGGTATACAGTGTAGTTAATGATAAAAAAAAAGTTAGTCCTGTTGTCCGAAGGTTTGTCCCGCAGAGTTTTTTTGGTCTATTGGGTTTTTGGGAATATTTCGGACAATATACCCGGCCTTCTTTCCCAAGGATGTTTGGGTTTTTTTATTGGTTTATCCCCTTAAAATTTTTTCCTTCCAAACTTCTAATTTTTATTGCGAGGATAACCTCATTCCCCCTGAAACACCCCGGTATCCAGACCTTTTAAAAGCATTTTTGGGCAATCTACTTATATTCCCCTCAATTCATCTGAAACAGGGATTTTTTACCCTTTCTACATTAAAGACATAAGGGAAAAAAGTTTTTTACTGATTTTTAAACCACCATGTTTAAAAATTCCAACCCCCTTTTGGGGGGAATTGATTTTTTTCCCTTCCATGGTATTTTGATCCATTGTATGCATTTTTTTTTGCTGCCAAACCCCTCAGTTTTGTAAGCCTTGTGTGGTACTGTGCCAAAAATCTTCCTATACTCCAAGAAGAAGCCCTCTACTCACTCGTCTGTCTCTCTCTCTCTCTCTCTCTCTCTCTCTCTCTCTCTCTCTCTCTCTCTCTCTCTCTCTCTCTCTCTCTCTCCCTCCTTTTTATTTTTTTTGTAGAACCCCGCGGGTTTTTTATAATCAAGTTTATTATTCAAAAATTTGGGGTTGTCATGTATGAACTATCTCCTTTCTAGGTGTTCCATCACTCTTCTCCTGATGATGATTTCCATAACCTTACATTCTATATATATATCTGTGACACTGGTCTGCACTTTAGCTGTACCAGTCTCTCTTAAAAGTTCGGACTACATATGTAGTGTTCCGCACCTCCGGCAGCTGCCGAATTGTTATACTCACGTTGAAGACTGTTGCTTGGGACACACCTGTTCAGTCTCAGCACCCAGAAAGAGATTATATCTGGTCAAACCGTCTTCTAGGTATCTAGCTGAGACAATAGTTTTTTCATCTACTCCGTAGTATTACGTACTGTAACCAACGTTCTCTGGTAAACCCGACAACTTCGGTTCGCTGGTGGCTTTCTTGTCTCCTCTGTGAATGCCTTCCTTAATCTTTTCCTGAGCTAACTACCTTGTTATTCCTTGAGAGCTCTCCTTCCTCTTCTTAAAGCAATTGCTTCCCCAATTTTTGTTATTTTTTTTTAATGTTTTTTTATAACATTTTGGGTGGATTTCATTCGTTTCATGCCACAAATTGTAATTTGTCGTTGAGCATCTCTTCTTACCCTTGTACAATCGTTTCTGGCTCCTCGGCTCAATTTCCCATTTTTTCAGGTTCTTTACCTTTATTTTTTTTCAAATGTACATTTCTTTTTCTCTCTACACCTCCAAAAATAGGCCTTTTTTTTTTTTTTCCAATGTTTTTTTCTCTGGGCCCAAAAAATTCCCCTTATTTCCCCTCCACTTTCCCCAATCCCACCAATTTCACTTCTTAGTTCTGATTCCCCACTGCTTCTTTCTGGAAATTTTTACCACTGTAGTGCCCTCCTTGCTTCATTGTTATTTCCTCAAAGTATTCGAAATTCACCTAATTATGGTTTGAGGCCGAGTTCACCCCCGACTCGTGTGTGTGTGTACTCACCTTTTTTACCCCCCGTTGGGGGCGGGGTCAGCCCCAAGCTCCGGGCCCCCCGCCTCTTCACTGACCCTGCTAGGTCACCCCCCTGGCCGTGGGCTTTATCATACCTCTGCTTAAAGCATGTATGGATCCTGCCTCCACTCTCCTTCCCAAACTATTCCCTTACTGCACTTGGGCTGAAGAAATCTTCCAACACCCCTGTGTTTCATCTGTGTCTTCAGTTTAACTGTTCCCCTTTTACTTGTCCAATCTCTGGAACACCCTGTTTTTTCCCACCTTGTCAATTCCTCTCAGTATTTTGTATGTCGTTATCATGTCCCCATCTCTCCTGTCCTCCAGTGTCCAGGTTGTTTTCCCCAAACCCTCTCCTCGGGACATAACCAGCCGGGACTCGTCTTGTTGCAAACCTTTGCACTTTCTTTTTCTTCACTTTTTTTGGCTAGTGGGGGTTTCCCCTGGTGCCCATCCCAATATGGGCCTAACATACGGGGTGTACAGGGTCCGAATGTTTCCCTTTATTAAGATGTCGGAATGCTGTTCTGAGGTTTGTAGGAATGCTGCAGCAGTTATTTGGTTGATGTCCTTGGGGAGATGTGCCCTTGTTATCTCCCCCCAAGATTTTTTTTCCTTGAGTAGGTTTGTAGTCTCCCCCCTAGACTGACTCCCCCCTGGGCCTTTTTGCCCCCCCCAATCTTCATGACTTTACTTGGTGGGATTGAACTCAGGAGAATTGCTGGACCAGGTCTGAAACCCTGTCAGACCCCTTTTGGTTTCTCCCTTGGTCTTCAATCGGTGATTTTCTCATCAACCACGTCATCTGCAAACAGGGCCCCAGAGCCCTTTTCCCTTCCCCGTATTCGTTCAAAAACAGAAACACACTGGTCCGGGACTATTTGACCTGGTCGGTTCCCCTCACACTCCCACTCCTGCTCCTTCTTCCTGACAAGTATTCCTAGCCATTGTTCCTTTCCCTGTTATCCTCGGCCCTCCTGTTTTCCCCAAACTTTGTGTGGAACTTGTAAAACCCCCTTCTTGGTCAAGAAAAGCTTTCCACCCCCCCTCTCTCTTGTCTTACTGCTGTCACCATTTATAAAACCCCATGGTTTGTGCCCCGGGTTTCCCCTTTTGAAACCATTTGGTGCTGTTGATGGGATTTTCCCTTTCAGGTGTTCCACCCTCTTCTCTAAATCTTCCCATGTTTTTGCATACTTTTGAGACACTTCTGTAGTTTAATGTTCATGTCTGTCTCCTTTAAGGGGTACATTTGCTGTCTTCCATGCCTCAGGCAATCTCCTTTTGATAGATGTTTTTAATATTGTTTTAGCCTTGCCCTCTCCCCCCTCTTTTGGGAGATGTTATCTGGGCATTTTTTTGGGGTAACTCCTCCAGGCCCCTTTTACTTTTTCCCTTTTTTTCATGGTGATTTTTTGGGGTTACCCCCTCCGTTTTTGGTCCCCTTTCTTGAACACTTTTTGAATCTCTTGTTTGGGTTTTTCACTTTCAATATTTCTTGTTCCTCCTCCTTCCCCACTATTATTTTATTTGTTTTTTGTTGGTTACAAATTTTTGGGTAGATTTTTTCGTTTTTAATTTTCGGGCCTTTTTTCTGTTTTTTTCCCTTCTTATTTTTTATTCTTCCCTTTCCTTTTATATTTTTCCTTTGACACTTTTTTTGCCCCCCCCCCTTTTGGGTTACCTGGTTTTTTATTAAACCTTTACCCCGGTACCTCTCTGCCTCCCGCATTTTTTTACTATTATTTTTTTTAATCCCTTTTCGTTCTCTTACTGCCCCCTTCGGTAGTTCCTCATTCCGTTTAGTCCTTTTTTTAGTTTCTTCTTGTCCCGCTTCCCGCCCCCCTCTACTTACTCTACTTTTATTAAAAATTAAAACCACATGTCCCGCCCAAAAAGGGTCTTTTCATGATGTCCTGTTCTGCACTCTCCAAAAAAAAAAGAATACTAAGTCGTTGCTGGTTCTCCCTCTCCTCTCTTTAGTTTCCCCTTTTAAAATTTTTCCCATACCACCCCCATCATCTTAGCCCCCCATTTTCTTTTGATGGGTCAAAATTCTTAATCATTCCCTTTGGGTTAAATCCCCATGTCAGGGGCTTTCCCCCATGAGAGCTCTTCTGGGACTCTAGCCAGTTAACCCCTCCTCTATTGTCTGTCGTACTCTTTTTTGGTCCCGCTGTTCTGTGGGGGGGTTATACATTGCAACCCCTTGGGGCCTCCAGAGTGGGAAAATTTTACTTTTAACCTTTTCCCCTGTCTCCCCTTTTCCCGCTCATCAAAAAATTTCCCGCGATTTTGTCAGCAAGCTCCTCCCCCCTGTTCCCCCTGTTTTCCTCGGATTTGGTATCCGTTGGAAAAATGGGATCTTTTTATACCTGAACGGTTCTGGAGTATGATGTCCGGTGATGCTTCTTTGCTCTTTTCCTCCTCCCCCCCACTTATTTTTTATTCCATCAGGTTTTGTACCCTACCTTCATTTCCCCTTTCCCAAAACGTTTTGGGGGGCCCCTGTAGGGGGGGAAACCGGGGGCTCTTTGGGGTTTTTTCTGGTGTTGTGGAGGCTGTGGGGGATGGATTGTGTGTGCGTTGGGGTGGGGTGAAGGTTGTATGGTTCGGAGGGTTGTTGCGCTTTTTGTTCTGTTCTGCTCTGACTGACCTCTGCTGGGTTCCTCCCTTTTCTCTTTCCGCTCCCCTTTTTTTTCCCTCGCCTTTTTGTTCTGATTTTGCTGTCTCTTTTCAGAACCCCTCTTGTACTCTTCCCCAGTATTTCAATTTTGGTTTTCCCGGAGGATCCTGTTCCCCCTGTTTCCCTCCCGAGAATACCGTTGGGGTTTCTCCCCCTTCAGTACCCCTTTCTCTGAAAATTTACAATCTCGTCCATCTCTTCACCCCATTTCCTGATGTTTCCCCAATTCCTTTTCTTTTTCCTGTGCCCTTTTGTGTGTGTCCTTTCCTCTCTCCCGAAACCCCTGGATAAACACTCGTTTTGCCCCTTTTTCCCCATTCCTCCCCTCTGTGACTCTGGGTCCTCCTGTATGTGGTCAGTTTCTCCTTATTTTTTCCCGTGGTTTATACCTTGTTGTGCCTCACATTGCCTATCACCCTATCTGAACCAGCTGATCTTCCCTTTCCCTTGGTCCTCTTGGCAGACTGATTTTACCTTTGATAATTCTAATTTCCCTTCCTTCCTTTTCCCCCCAGCTTCATTCTGTGCTTTTCTGGTCCTTCCTGTAACTCCCTTAGCGTGTGTTTTGTGTGTGTGTGTGTGTGTGTGTGTTACTCTCTATTCTCACCTGTTTTGTTGGGTCGAAAACTCCTGGGCCCCCTCTTACTGGTCGCTACTAGGTCACCTCCCCGAACCATGAGCTTATCGCCCCTGCTTATAGCATGTATGGATCCTGCCTCCCCCTACATCCTTCCCAAACTATTCCCCTTCCTGGGTCTCTGTGGCTGGGAAAATTTTTCCCCAACATCCCTGTGGGTTTATCTTGGCTTCCTTCCAACTGTTCCCTGTTGTTGTGTCAGTTTTGGAACATCCTGTCTTTGTCCACCTTGTCAATTCCTCCAGTATTTTGTAAGTCGTTATCTGTCCCCATTCTCCTGTCCTCCAGTGTCGTCGATTCAGAGGTTTGCCAGGCGCCCATATGCTGCGGCAGATATTTGTTTGATGTGCGCTTCAGGAGATGTGCCTGGTGTTATACTCACCCCAAGATCTTTTTCCTTGAGCGAGGTTTGTAGTCTCTGGCCCCCTAGACTGTACTCCGTCTGCGGTCTTCTTTGCCCTTCGCCAATCTTCATGACTTTGCACTTGGTGGGATTGAACTCCAAGAGCCAATTGCTGGACCAGGTCTGCAGCCTGTCCAGATCCCTTTGTAGGATAATGAGAACCTTCAAAACTAGGGAGGCCAAGCCCATGATGACACTCTTCAGGTCACTTGTTCTATCTAGGCTGGAATATTGCTGCACACTAACAGCACCTTTCAAGGCAGGTGAAATTGTTGACCTAGAAAATGTACAGAGAACCTTCACGGCGCGCATAACGGAGATAAAACACCTCAATTACTGGGAGCGCTTGAGGTTCCTAAACCTGTATTCCCTGGAACGCAGGCGGGAGAGATACATGATTATATACACCTGGAAAATCCTAGAGGGACTAGTACCGAACTTGCACACGAAAATCACTCACTACGAAAGCAAAAGACTTGGCAGACGATGCAACATCCCCCCAATGAAAAGCAGGGGTGTCACTAGCACGTTAAGAGACCATACAATAAGTGTCAGGGGCCCGAGACTGTTCAACTGCCTCCCAGCATACATAAGGGTGATTACCAACAGACCCCTGGCAGTCTTCAAGCTGGCACTGGACAAGCACCTAAAGTCGGTTCCTGACCAGCCGGGCTGTGGCTCGTACGTTGGTTTGCGTGCAGCCAGCAGTAACAGCCTGGTTGATCAGGCTCTGATCTACCGGGAGGTCTGGTCACAGACCGGGCCGCGGGAACGTTGACCCCCGGAACTCTCTCCAGGTAAACTCCAGGTAGTTATGCCTGGTCTTCGATCGAATGAATTCTTCTCATCAACTTCACGCCATCTGCAAACAGGGGCACCTCGGAGTTTATTCCTTCCGTCATGTCGTTCACAAATACCAGAAACAGCACTGGCCCTAGGACTGACCCCTGTGGGACCCCGCTGGTCACAGGTGCCCACTCTGACACCTCGCCACGTACCATTACTCGCTGCTGTCTTCCTGACAAGTATTCCCTGATCCATTGTAGTGCCTTCCCTTTCATCCCTGCTTGGTCCTCCAGTTTTTGCACTAATCTCTTGTGTGGTACTGTGTCAAACGCCTTCTTGCAGACCAAGAAAATGCAATCCACAGACCCCTCTCTCTGCCTTACTGCTGTCACCTTCTCATAGAACTCCAGTAGGTTTGTGACACAGGATTTCCCGTCCCTGAAGCCATGTTGGCTGCTGTTGATGAGATCATTCCTTTCTAGGTGTTCCACCACTCTTCTCGTGAGAATCTTCTCCATGACTTTGCTTACTATATATGTCAGTGACACTGGTCTGTAGTTTAGTGCTTCATGTCTGTCTCCTTTTTTAAAGATTGGGACTACATTTGCCGTCTTCCATGCCTCAGGCAATCTCCCTGTTTCGATAGATGTATTGAATATTGTTGTTAGGGGTACACATAGCGCCTCTGCTCCCTCTCTCAGGACCCATGGAGAGATGTTATCTGGCCCCATTGCCTTTGAGGTATCTAGCTTGCTCAGAAGCCTCTTCACTTCTTCCTCGGTTGTGTGTACTGTGTCCAGCAGCGGGTGGTGTGCCCCACCTCTCCGTCTTTCTGGAGCGCCTTCTGTCTCCTCTGTGAACACTTCTTTGAATCTCTTGAGTTCCTCACATACTTCATGGTCATTTCTTGTTGTCTCTCCTCCTTCCTTCCTTAGCCTGATTACCTGGTCCTTGACTGTAGTTTTCCTCCTGATGTGGCTGTATAACAGCTTCGGGTCAGATTTGGCTTTCCTGCTATGTCGTTTTCATATTGTCGTTGGGCCTCCCTTCTTATCTGTGCATATTCGTTTCTGGCTCCACGACTGCTCTCCTTATTCTCCTGGGTCCTTTGCCTTCTATATTTCTTCCATTCCCTAGCACACTTGGTTTTTGCCTCCTTGCACATTGTTGCTACATATTCCATCATCTCATTAACTGGCTTCCCTGCCAGTTCTCTGTCCCACTGAACCTCGTTCGGGAAGCTCCTCATTCCCGTGTAGTCCCATTTCCTGTAGTTTGGTTTCATTTGTCCTGGCCTTCCTGCTTCCCCCTCCACTTGTAGCTCTACTGTGTATTCGAAGCTCAAAACCACATGATCGCTGGGCCCAAGGGGTCTTTCATATGTGATGTCCTCAATATCTGCACTACTCAAGGTGATTACTAAGTCCAGTCTTGCTGGTTCATCCTCTCCTCTCTCTCTTGTAGTGTCCCTTACTTGTTGGTACATGAAGTTTTCCAGTACCACCTCCATCATCTTAGCCCTCCATGTATCTTGGCCCCCATGTGGCTCCAAGTTCTCCCAGTCGATCTCCTTGTGGCTAAAGTCGCCGATGATCAGGAGCTTTGCCCTGCATACATGAGCTCTTCTGGCCACTGCAGCCAGTGTGTCAACCATCGCTCTATTGCTATCGTCATACTCTTGCCCTGGCCTCCTGCTGTTCTGTGGTGGGTTATACATCACTGCAATTACCACCTTGGGAGCTCCAGAGTGAAGCGTTCCCACTATGTAATCACTTTCTTCTCCGCTGTCTCCTCTCTCCAGCTCATCAAAATTCCATCGGTGTTTGATCAGCAGTGCCACTCCTCCACCCCCCTGTTCCTTCTGTCTTTCCTCAGGATCTGGTATCCCATTGGAAAGATGGCATCTGTAATCATACCTGTAAGCTTAGTTTCTGTGAGTGCTATGATGTCCGGTGATGCCTCTTTGACTCTTTCGTGCCACTCCTCCCAGTTGTTTGTTATTCCATCAGCGTTTGTGTACCATACCTTCAGTTTCCTTTCCAACACTGTGGTTTGGGGGGCCTGTTGGGGGTGGGAGACCTGGTAGCATACTGTGGGATTCTATGGTTGGGGGTTGGGTGGAAGCTGTGGGTATGGATTGTAGTGTGCGTTTGGATGGTGTGATAGGTTGTATGGTTCTGAGAGTAGTTGTGTGTGTGCTTGCCCTTGCTGTTCTGTTCTGCTCTGACTGACCTCTGCTGGTTCACTCCTTGTCTCTTTTCCTAGCTCCTTTCGCTTTTTTGTCCTCTCCCTCAGCTGCTGTCGTTCTGATTTTGTTCTGTCTCTGTCTAGGAACACCCTCTTGTACTCTTCCGAGTATTTCAATTATGGTTTCTCTTGGAGGATCCTGTTCCGCACTGTTTCCGTCCTGAGAATCAGCTTGATTGGTCGGTTTCTCCCCTTCGAGTACCCCCCTATTCTCTGAAAATTTACAATCTCGTCCATCTCTTCACCTATTTCCGTGATGATTTCCACAATCTCCTTTCTTTCTTCCTGCTGCCTTTCAGTGTGTGTCCTTTCCTCTCTCTCCTGAAGCCCATGGATAAACACTGATTTTGCCCTTTCTTCCTCCCATTGCCTCACCCTCTGTGACTCTGGATCCTGCCTGTATGTGGTCAGTTTCTCGCTTGATTTTTCCAGTGGCTCTTGATAGCCTTGTTGTGCCTCAGCATTCGACCTATCACCCTCTCCATCTGCAACCAGCTGATCTTCCCTTTCACTCCTTGGTCCTCCTTGGCAGACTGATGTGACCTTAGCATAATTCATAATTCCTTCCTTCCTGTTCGGCCTCGCAGCTTCATATGCTGTGTCTTCTCTGGTCACTTCCCCTGTAACTCGCTTCAGCGTGTGTGTGTGTGTGTGTGTGTGTGTGTGTGTGTGTGTGTACTCATCTAGTTACTCACCTAGTTGATGTTGCAGGGGTCGAGTACAAGCTCCTGGCCCCGCCTCTTCACTGGTCGCTACTAGGTCACTCTCCCTGAACCATGAGCTTTATCGTACCTCTGCTTATAGCTATGTATGGATCCTGCCTCCACTACATCGCTTCCCAAACTATTCCACTTCCTGGCTACTCTGTGGCTGAAGAAATTCTTCCTAACATCCCTGTGGTTCATCTGTGTCTTCAGCTTCCAACTGTGTCCCCGTGTTGTTGTGTCCAGTCTCTGGAACATCCTGTCTTTGTCCACCTTGTCAATTCCTCTCAGTATTTTGTAAGTCGTTATCATGTCCCCCTATCTCTCCTGTCCTCCAGTGTCGTCAGACTGATTTCCCTTAATTTCTCCTCGTAGGACATACCTCTTTGCTCTGGGACTGGTCTTGTTGCAAACCTTTGCACTTTCTCTAGTTTCTTTACATGCTTGGCTAGGTGTGGGTTCCAAACTGGTGCTGCATACTCCAATATGGGCCTAACGTACACAGTGTACAGGGTCCTGAACAATTCCTTTTTAAGATGTCGGAATGCTGTTCAGAGGTTTGCCAGGCGCCCATATGCTGCGGCAGATATTTGTTTGATGTGCGCTTCAGGAGATGTGCCTGGTGTTATACTCACCCCAAGATCTTTTTCCTTGAGCGAGGTTTGTAGTCTCTGGCCCCCTAGACTGTACTCCGTCTGCGGTCTTCTTTGCCCTTCGCCAATCTTCATGACTTTGCACTTGGTGGGATTGAACTCCAAGAGCCAATTGCTGGACCAGGTCTGCAGCCTGTCCAGATCCCTTTGTAGGATAATGAGAACCTTCAAAACTAGGGAGGCCAAGCCCATGATGACACTCTTCAGGTCACTTGTTCTATCTAGGCTGGAATATTGCTGCACACTAACAGCACCTTTCAAGGCAGGTGAAATTGTTGACCTAGAAAATGTACAGAGAACCTTCACGGCGCGCATAACGGAGATAAAACACCTCAATTACTGGGAGCGCTTGAGGTTCCTAAACCTGTATTCCCTGGAACGCAGGCGGGAGAGATACATGATTATATACACCTGGAAAATCCTAGAGGGACTAGTACCGAACTTGCACACGAAAATCACTCACTACGAAAGCAAAAGACTTGGCAGACGATGCAACATCCCCCCAATGAAAAGCAGGGGTGTCACTAGCACGTTAAGAGACCATACAATAAGTGTCAGGGGCCCGAGACTGTTCAACTGCCTCCCAGCATACATAAGGGTGATTACCAACAGACCCCTGGCAGTCTTCAAGCTGGCACTGGACAAGCACCTAAAGTCGGTTCCTGACCAGCCGGGCTGTGGCTCGTACGTTGGTTTGCGTGCAGCCAGCAGTAACAGCCTGGTTGATCAGGCTCTGATCTACCGGGAGGTCTGGTCACAGACCGGGCCGCGGGAACGTTGACCCCCGGAACTCTCTCCAGGTAAACTCCAGGTAGTTATGCCTGGTCTTCGATCGAATGAATTCTTCTCATCAACTTCACGCCATCTGCAAACAGGGGCACCTCGGAGTTTATTCCTTCCGTCATGTCGTTCACAAATACCAGAAACAGCACTGGCCCTAGGACTGACCCCTGTGGGACCCCGCTGGTCACAGGTGCCCACTCTGACACCTCGCCACGTACCATTACTCGCTGCTGTCTTCCTGACAAGTATTCCCTGATCCATTGTAGTGCCTTCCCTTTCATCCCTGCTTGGTCCTCCAGTTTTTGCACTAATCTCTTGTGTGGTACTGTGTCAAACGCCTTCTTGCAGACCAAGAAAATGCAATCCACAGACCCCTCTCTCTGCCTTACTGCTGTCACCTTCTCATAGAACTCCAGTAGGTTTGTGACACAGGATTTCCCGTCCCTGAAGCCATGTTGGCTGCTGTTGATGAGATCATTCCTTTCTAGGTGTTCCACCACTCTTCTCGTGAGAATCTTCTCCATGACTTTGCTTACTATATATGTCAGTGACACTGGTCTGTAGTTTAGTGCTTCATGTCTGTCTCCTTTTTTAAAGATTGGGACTACATTTGCCGTCTTCCATGCCTCAGGCAATCTCCCTGTTTCGATAGATGTATTGAATATTGTTGTTAGGGGTACACATAGCGCCTCTGCTCCCTCTCTCAGGACCCATGGAGAGATGTTATCTGGCCCCATTGCCTTTGAGGTATCTAGCTTGCTCAGAAGCCTCTTCACTTCTTCCTCGGTTGTGTGTACTGTGTCCAGCAGCGGGTGGTGTGCCCCACCTCTCCGTCTTTCTGGAGCGCCTTCTGTCTCCTCTGTGAACACTTCTTTGAATCTCTTGAGTTCCTCACATACTTCATGGTCATTTCTTGTTGTCTCTCCTCCTTCCTTCCTTAGCCTGATTACCTGGTCCTTGACTGTAGTTTTCCTCCTGATGTGGCTGTATAACAGCTTCGGGTCAGATTTGGCTTTCGCTGCTATGTCGTTTTCATATTGTCGTTGGGCCTCCCTTCTTATCTGTGCATATTCGTTTCTGGCTCCACGACTGCTCTCCTTATTCTCCTGGGTCCTTTGCCTTCTATATTTCTTCCATTCCCTAGCACACTTGGTTTTTGCCTCCTTGCACATTGTTGCTACATATTCCATCATCTCATTAACTGGCTTCCCTGCCAGTTCTCTGTCCCACTGAACCTCGTTCGGGAAGCTCCTCATTCCCGTGTAGTCCCATTTCCTGTAGTTTGGTTTCATTTGTCCTGGCCTTCCTGCTTCCCCCTCCACTTGTAGCTCTACTGTGTATTCGAAGCTCAAAACCACATGATCGCTGGGCCCAAGGGGTCTTTCATATGTGATGTCCTCAATATCTGCACTACTCAAGGTGATTACTAAGTCCAGTCTTGCTGGTTCATCCTCTCCTCTCTCTCTTGTAGTGTCCCTTACTTGTTGGTACATGAAGTTTTCCAGTACCACCTCCATCATCTTAGCCCTCCATGTATCTTGGCCCCCATGTGGCTCCAAGTTCTCCCAGTCGATCTCCTTGTGGCTAAAGTCGCCGATGATCAGGAGCTTTGCCCTGCATACATGAGCTCTTCTGGCCACTGCAGCCAGTGTGTCAACCATCGCTCTATTGCTATCGTCATACTCTTGCCCTGGCCTCCTGCTGTTCTGTGGTGGGTTATACATCACTGCAATTACCACCTTGGGAGCTCCAGAGTGAAGCGTTCCCACTATGTAATCACTTTCTTCTCCGCTGTCTCCTCTCTCCAGCTCATCAAAATTCCATCGGTGTTTGATCAGCAGTGCCACTCCTCCACCCCCCTGTTCCTTCTGTCTTTCCTCAGGATCTGGTATCCCATTGGAAAGATGGCATCTGTAATCATACCTGTAAGCTTAGTTTCTGTGAGTGCTATGATGTCCGGTGATGCCTCTTTGACTCTTTCGTGCCACTCCTCCCAGTTGTTTGTTATTCCATCAGCGTTTGTGTACCATACCTTCAGTTTCCTTTCCAACACTGTGGTTTGGGGGGCCTGTTGGGGGTGGGAGACCTGGTAGCATACTGTGGGATTCTATGGTTGGGGGTTGGGTGGAAGCTGTGGGTATGGATTTTAGTGTGTGTTGGGATGGTGTGATAGGTTGTGGGGTTCTGAGGATAGTTGTGTGTGTGCTTGCCCTTGCTGCTCTGTTCTGCTCTGACTGACCTCTGCTGGTGCCATCCTTGTCTCCTTTCCTAGCTCCTTTCGCTTTTTTGTCCTCTTCCTCAGCTGCTGTCGCTCTGTTTGTGTTCTGTCTCTGTCTAGGAACACCTTCTTGTACTCTTCCGAGTTTTTCAACTGTGGTTTCTCTTGGAAGATCCTGTTCTGCACTGTTTCTGTCCTGAGAATCAGCTTGATTGGTCGGTTTCTCCCCTTCAAGTACCCCCCTATTATCTGAAAATTTACAATCTCGTCCATGTCTTCTCCCCCTATTTCCGTGATGATTTTCTCAATCTCCTTTCTTTCTTCCTGCCGTCTTTCAGTGTGTGTCCTTTCCTCTCTCTCCCGAAGCCCATGGATAAACACTGATTTTGCCCTTTCCTCCTCCCATTGCCTCTCCCTATGTGACTCTGGTTCCTGTCTGTATGTGGTCATTTTCTCCCTTGATTTTTCCAGTGGCTCTTGGTAGTATGGTTGTGCCTCAGCATTCGACCTATCTCCCTCTCCATCTGCACCCAGCTGCTCTTCCCTTTCACTCCTTGGCCCTTCTTTGCAGGCTGATATGACCTTAGCATAATTCATATCTCCTTCCTTCCTGTTCAACCTCTCAGCTTCATATGCTGTATCTTCTCTGGTCACTGCCCCTGAGACTTGCTTCAGCATGTTTACCTCAAATTCTAGGACCCTTACCCTGGCTTCTGCAGTTTCGACTTGTGCCTCCCAATTCCTCGTCTCCTTCTCCAACCTCTTTTCCCGTTTCACAGAGAGCTCTTTCTCCACTTTTTCAGAAAGCTCTCCTAATTTTCTCTCCCATTCTTGCTCCATCCTCTTCCACTGCTCCTCCATCCATTCCTCCCTACCAGTACCATTGTCATCTGATCCCTGAGAGTCCCAACCATTTTTTTTTTTAGTGAGAGAGAGAAGGGAAAGGTAGGAGAGGGGGAGAGTGAGAAGGGAAAGGGGGAGAGAGTGAGAGAGAGAGAGAGAAATGGAGGGTAGAAGGAGGAAGAGGAAGAGAGAGAAAGGAAGAGAGAGGAAGAGAGAGAGGAAGAGAGAGAAGAAGAGAGGAAGAGAGAGAGGAAGAGAGGAAGAAAGAGAGAGGAAGAGAGAGAAAGAGAGGAAGAGAGAGAGGAAGAGAGAGAAAGAGAGGAAGAGAGAGAGGAAGAGAGAAAGGAAGAGATAGAGGAAGAGATAGAGGAAGAGAGAGAGGAAGAGAGAGGGAGAGAGAGAGGAAGAGAGAGAAGAAGAGGAAGAGAGAGAGGAAGAGATAGAAAGAGAGAGGAAGAGAGAGAGAGACAGGGGAGAGAAGGGAGGGTTAGAGGGTCAGTTCACAGGAAGGTGTGAAATCCTGTATGTGTGTGTGTGTGTGTGTGTGTGTGTGTGTGTATGTGTATGTGTGTATGTATGTATGTATGTATGTATGTATGTGTTTGTGTATGTGTGTGTGTGTGTGTGTGTGTGTGTGTGTGTGTGTGTGTGTGTGTGTGTGTGTGTGTGTGTGTGCTACAGCTATTCAAGTGCCTAACAACAGATCCTGTACTCACATAGTGTGTGTGTGTGTGTGTGTGTTTATGTAAGCAGTCCTTATTTCCCACGTATGTACTACATGTGTATTGCATATGTACCCGATCTCTTGGTTCCCACTGTACTGTCTTGTGTACTTAAACTTACGTTCAATTCTGTGTGTGTGCCGCTACCTCTCATTAACTGCTTAACTCTCCTACACCTCAATAAATTCTATTAAATGCCAGTAAATGCTGCTTATTCTAATTCTGATAGCTCGAGGAGAGTGACCCCCAATTTCCAGCTAGAGACTGGTACTGTTGACCCCATGCAACTCAAACTAGGTGAATATTATGTGCGGCTGGCAGTGGAGTAATGTTGCCGGTCCGTCCTGGGTCCCACATAGTTGAAGATGCTCGATGCTTCTCCGTAATTTTTCCACTAACTTCCTGTAGCACTGTAGTCACTAGCTCATCTATTTTTTTCACTCACTGTATTTACTGACACATCTACAAATATCTCTTATCTCCCTGGTCTTGAGTCGCACTTATTCTTCAAATACCCCACTGCATTATGTGTGGCAACTCTATTTAGGCCTGACAACCGTTCACGTCCCTTCTCCTGGCCTCACTTAGCACTTGGCACTATTTACTATGTTTTCTTTTCTGTGATCACTTATATTTATTTTTTTCGGGGTTTAAGTGATTATATGCACTCTTATGCGTGCACACGCCTATATCCCACACTCTATTCCTTATGGTACAGTCAGAAATTACCGCCAAAACACGAGCTCAAACCACGTGACTCCTCCACATGTGGTGTGTGTGTGTGTGTGTGTGTGTGTGTGTGTGTGTGTACTCACCTAACTGTACTCACCTATTTGTGGTTGCAGGGGTCGAGACTCAGCTCCTGGCCCTGCCTCTTCATTGACCGCTACTGGGTCCTCCCTCTCCCTGCTCCATGAACTTTATCATACCTCGTCTTAAAACTATATATGGTTCCTTCCTCCACTTCATGGCTTGCCAGACTATTCCACTTCGTAACAACTCTGTGGCTGAAGAGATAATTCCTAACATCCCTTTGACTCATCTGAGTCTTCAGCGTCCAATTGTGACCCCTTGTTTCTGTGTCCCATCTCTGGAACATCCTGTCTCTGTCCACTTTGTCTATTCCACGCAGTATTTTGTATGTCGTTATCATGTCTCCCCTGACCCTCGTGTCCTCCAGAGTCGCCAGGCCGATTTCCCTTAGCCTCTCTTCCTAGGACATTCCCCTTAGTTCTGGAACCAACATTGTTGCAAACCTTTGCACTCTCATTGCTATTTCCTCATGTTTAACCAGGTGTGGGTTCCAAACTGGTGTTGCGTACTCCAGTATGAGCCTGACGTACACAGTGTATGAAGTCTTGAACGATTCCTTACTGAGGTACCGGAACGCTATTCTCAGGTTTGCCAGGCGCCCAAATGCTGCAGCAGTTATCGGGTTAATGTGTGCTTCTGGCGACGTAGTCAGTATTATACTCGCCCTTAGATCTTTCTCCTTGAATGAGGTTTGCAGTCTTTGACCGCCTAGCCTATACTCTGTCTGCGGTCTTCTTTGCCCTTCTCCGATCTTCATGACTTTGCATTTGGAGGGGTTAAATTCCAGGAGCCAGTTGTTGGACCACACGTCCAGCCTGTCCAGGTCTCTTTGTAGACCTGTCTGGTAAGCATCTGATTTAATTCTCCTCTTTAACTTCACATCATCTGCAAACAGGGACATTTCTGAGTCTATCCCTTCCTTCATGTCATTCATATATACCAAGAATGGCACTGGTCCCAGGACTGACACCTGGGGGACCCCGCTCGTCACAGGCTCCCACTGTGATATCTCATCACGGACCATGACTCGATGTTGCCTCCCTTTTAGATATTCTCTGATCCATGCCCTTCCTATTATATGTGCCTGATCCTCTAGCTTCTGTACTAATGTCTTGTGATGAACTGTGTTGAAGGCCTTCTTGCAGTCCAAGAAAATGTGTGTGTGTGTGTGTGTGTACTCACCTAATTGTACTCACTTAATTGTAGTTGCTGGGATCGAGACTCAGCTCCTGGCCCCGCCTCTTCACTGAACGCTAGTAGGTCCTCTCTCTCCCTGCCCCATGAGCTTTATCATACCTCGTCTTAAAGTTATGCATGGTTCCTGCCTCCACTACATCGCTGGCCAGACTGTTCCACTTCCTGACCACTCTATGACTGAAGAAATGCTTCCTAACATCCCTGTGACTCATCTGAGTCTTCAACTTCCAAGAGTGACCCCTTGTTTCTGTGTCACCTCTCTGGAACATCTTGTCTCTGTCCACATTGTTTATTCCAAGCAGTATTTTGTATGTCGTTATCATGTCTCCCCTATCCCTCCTGTCCTCCAGTGTCGTCAGGCCGATTTCCCTTAACCTTTCTTCGCAGGACATCCCCCTTAGCTCTGGAACTAACCTTGTCGCAAACCTTTGCACTTTCTCTAATTTCTTAACGTGCTTGACCCGGTACGGGTTCCAAACTGGTGCTGCATACTACAGTATGGACCTGTCGTACACGGTGAACAGTGCCTTGAAAGATTCCTTACTTAGGTATCGGAATGCTAATCTCAGTTATCTGGTTGATGTGTGCTTCGGGATACGTGCTCGGTGTTATAGTTACACCAAGATCTTTCTTCTTGAGCGTGGTTTGCAGTCGTTGGCCACCTAGCCTATACTCAGCGGTCTTCTTTGCCCTTTTCCGATCTTCATGACTTTGCATTTGGCAGGGTTGAATTCGAGCAGCCAGTTACTGGACCACGTGTCCAGCCTGTCCCGTTCTCTTTGAAGGTCTGACTGATCCTCATCTGATTTAATTCTCCTCATTAACGCCACATCATCTACGAACAGGGGCACTTCTGAGTCTATCCCTTCCATCATGTCATTCACATATACCAAAAATAGCACTGGTCCTAGGACCGACCCCTGTGGGACCCCGCTCGTCACAGGTGCCCAATGTGACACCTAATCACGTACCATGACTCGTTGTTGCTTCCCTGACAGGTGTTCTCTGATCCACTGAAGTGGCCTTCCCATTATACGCGCCTGATCCTCTAGTTTCTGCACTAATCTCTTGTGAGGAACTGTGTCGAAGGCCTTCTTGCAGTCCAAGAAGATGCAATCAACCCACCCCTTTCTCTCGTGTGTTACTTTTGTTACTTTATCATAAAACTCCAGGTTTGTGACACAGGATTTGCCTTCCATGAAACCGTGCTGGTTGTCATTTATACTTTTGTTCCATTCCAGGTGCTCCACCACTCTCCTCCTGATAATCTTCTCCATGACTTTGCATACTATACACGTCAGTGACACTTGTCTGTAGTTTAGCGTCTCTTTTCTGTCTCCTCATTTAAAAATGGGTACTACATTTTCCGTCCTGTGTGTGTGTGTGTGTGTGTGTGTGTGTGTGTGTGTGTGCCAGCGTTCATCGCTTTATGCTCACATGTGTGTTTTTGTTAGGGGTCCAGTATTGGCTCCTGGCCTAACGTATCAACTTGCCGTTTACTAGATTCGGTCCCTCCTAGGTTCCTTCCTCCTGGGCTCTATCATTCCTGCTCTTTAAACTGTCTTTGGAGCCTTCATCCACCGCTCCTCGTCGGGGTAATTCTACTTCTTGACGTCTCTGAGGATTTAAGAAATACTTCGTTACGTAACTGTGACTCACTGGTCAGGTAGGGACACAGAAGCATATGCCCTGTTCTCAAGCCAACATTTTTTTTAGGTTAGATTCCATGAGCTTTTCCTTGTATAAAGTTCCTGCCCCTTATCTCCTTGAATATCAATAGATTTTTTTCAGTTTCCAAACCTGATTTTTCGGGTTCAGGCTCTGTGATGGTGTTGCGTACTACAAGATTTGTCAGACATATGTTGAATAAAGAGCCCAGCAATTCTTAGATCCGCCAGATGAGCACTGGCTGCAGAGGTTATTCAGTTGGTGAGACCGTCCAGCGAAATGCCAAGCACTAAGATGGCACACCTCTTTCTCCTTGTTTGAGGTTTGCAGTGTGTCCCCCGAGTGAGGTAGGTGTGTGTATTTATATATATATATATATATATATATATATATATATATATATATATATATATATATATATATATATATATATATATATATTTAAAGAGAATGCAGGCCACTCATCCCACACTCTCTTGTCTCGCTTTCATTATTTTGTCAAAGAACTCCCACAAGTTGGTACAACAAGATTTGCCATCTCTGAGCAAATGCTGGTTACTGCTTATGAAAACACTTCTCTACAGGTGATCTACCTGGAGTTTATCTGGAGAGGGTTTCGGGGGTCAACGCCCCCACGGCCCGGTCTGAGACCAGGCCTACCACTCATTTTTATTATTTTTTCTTCATTACCTTATATGTTATGCATATCAGTGATACAGGTTAATAGTCCAGTGCTTCCTATTAAGTCTCCTTTTTAAAATATATTGGCTACTTTCCTTGTCTTCTAGATCTTCGTCAAATGTCCATTATTTGACTTATTGAATATCTTAGATAGTGGTTATTACAGTGCTTTTGCATCCTCTGGCAGAATCCATGAACACACCTCGTCAGTTCCCATTGCCTTTAAAGTATCCAGCTCAATCAAAAGTATATTTTAACCCATTCCTATTGTATGTATGGTGTCCAACGTCTGTCGATGCACAGTTTTCCGGGGTTCTTTCTGAAATTGTCCCTTTTTCCACCCAGAAGATTTCTCTAGATCGTAAACCTCCTCGTATTTTTGTGGGCTAACTTCCTCCTTCCTTCTATCGAATTACCTGATCTCTACTGTCACCTTTTTTCTTTTGAGACTGTGAAGCAATTTTGGTTCAGACTTGGTCTTCCTGCTACGTTATTTTCAATTTGTTGTTCGGCCTTTCTCCTCGCCCTAGTACAATTGTTTCTCTCTCTTCTGCTGAATTCTGTTTTCATTTTAGTGAGGAATTAACTTGTGCTAGAGAGGATAAGGAATCTAAGTGTGGGATTTGGGGTATGATATAGCTTGTATTGAGTTACTGAACTTCGCTTTGAGTCTGGGTTAGGGTTTGAGGGGAGGCGGTCTGTGAGAGGGTGTGGTTGATGTTTATTTAATGCCCCAGACTGAGTTTCCATATTTGTTGATGAATGACCTGTTTCTCTTCCTTAGCTCTGGCGTCTCTCTCTCTCTGTTTTTCCCACTCCATTCTTGTTCTTCATCGGCCGATGTACACTCAATGATATGTTTCTCTATGCCTAACCCATAATTTCCAGTGCGTGATCTCGTCTCTCAGTTTTATTGAGAGGGTATGTTTGATTGGAAATATTTTCTCCAAGTATTTTCCTAATCTCTGATAATTTGTCATCAAGTAACTCAAATTTCTCCACGTGTTGGGTTGACATTTTGAATCTCCTATTACTCCATTTACCATATTTCATCATGCGACCTTGTTTCTGCTTCATGAAGCCAATAGGTAATCAGTGACCTCCCAGTCTCCTTTTCGCGCCTCCTTTCCTTCCTTATTTCTGAATCTCTTTTGAACAATTCATTTTTCATTATAATCTCCTGCACTTCCGGGTTGCCTGAGAGTATCTCCTTAACGGTCTTTTTTTTTACTCCTCTTCCTTCATTTCCTTCACCTGCTATTACTATTCCCTTTCCTTCATCAGCTCCTTCAGATCCTTTCCAGGGCTTGTACTCGTGTGTCAACAGCTGTAACCCATCTCTCTCATTCCCTACTCTCTGCAGTTACGTTCTCTACCTTCTCTATCGTTTTGCACAGATCACTAAACCTTTATTCCCACTCTTGTTCCATCTTGCACTCAAGTCCTACAACCGTCATTTCACTTGCAATTCATTCCTCCTAAGCTTCCTTTCAGCTTATAGCTGTCTTTTGGTTTCCCACTCCTGCGCTGTTCAGGTTTCCTAGTTACATCCAATAACTTCCTTGAATTGCAGCTTAGTGGTGCCGTACATTCAGTCCATGCCTTTCCTCTTTATAGACAGTTCTGAACAGGTCTACCGAGCTGTGTGTGTGTGTGTGTGTGTGTGTGTGTGTGTGTGTGTATGTGTGTGTGTGTGTGTGTGTGTGTGTGTGTGTGTGTGTGTGTGTGTGTGTGTGTAGTCACCTAATTGTGGTTGCAGGGGTCGAGTTATAGCTCCTGGCCCGTCTCTTCACTGGTCGCTACTAGGTCCACTCTTTCCCTCTTCCATGAGCTTCATCATACCTCTTCTTAAAGCTGTGTATGGTACCTGCCTCCACTACCTCACTTTCCAGACTTTTCTACTTCCTGACGACTCTATAACTGAAGAAATACTTCCTAATATCTCTGTGACTCATCTGAGTCTTCAACCTCCAATTGTGACCCCTTGTTGCTGTGTCCCATCTCTGGAACGCACTATCTCTGTCCACGCTGTCGATTCCTCTCTGTATTTTATATGTCGTTATCATGCTTCCACCGTCCCTCTTGTCCTCCAGTGTCGTCACCTCGAGTCCCCTTAACCTCTCCTCGTAGGACATGCCCTGTAGCTCCGGGACTCGTCTCGTTGCAAACCTTTGCACTTTCTCTAGTTTCCTGACGTGCTTGGCCAGGTGTGGGTTCCAGACTGGAGCTGCATGCTCCAATATGAGCCTAACGTACACGGTGTACAGAGTCCGGAAATACTCCTCACTGAGATGTGGGAATACCCATTTGCTGCAGCAGTTATTTGGTTGCTGTGAGCCTCAGGAGACGTGCTTGGTAATAAACACACTCCAAGATTATTTTTCTTGAGCGAGATTTGTAGTCTTTGGCCCCCTAGAATGTACTCTTTCCTGATCTTCATGACTTTGCACTTGGTTGGGTTGAACTCCAGAAGCCAGTTGCTGGACCAGGTCTGCAACCTGTCCAGATCCCTCTGTAGTTCTGCCTGACCTTCCTCCTCCTGAATTCTCATTTACTTCACATCGTTCGCAAATAGGGACACTTCTGAACCTATTCCTTCCGTCATGTTCACAAATACTAGGAGCAGCACCTGTCCTAGGACTGACCCCTGTGGAACTCTGCTCGTCACAGGCGCTCACTCTGATACCTCATCACATACCATGACTCGTGGATGCTTTCCCGTCAGGTATTCTCTGATTCATCGCAGTGCCTTCCCTGTTATACCTGCTTGTTCCTCCAGCTTTCACTAATCTCTGGTGAGGAACTGTCAAAAGCCTTCCTACAGTCCATGAAAATGCAACCTACCCAACCCTCTCTCTCTTGTCTTACTGCTGTTACCTTGTCGAAGAACTCTAGTTGGTTAGTTACACAGGATTTCCAGTCTCTGAATCCGTGCTGGTTGTCGTTTATAACCTCATTCCTTTTTAGATGGTCCACCACTCTTCTCCTGATAATCTTCTCCATGACTTTGCATACATGTCGGTGATACATTAGACAAATGTGCAACTCTTGGGGTATCTTTATTGAGGAAACGATTCGCCACACAGTGGCTTCATCAGTCCATACAAAAGAGAATCGTGAAGAATAGGAGGAGAATGAGGTAATCAGTCCCTCAACCTTGAGTCGATGTGGTCAGTCCATCAATCTTGAATAGAATACAGCATATCGGCGGAGAAGTGT
Organism: Cherax quadricarinatus; assembly: GCF_038502225.1. Lineage (NCBI taxonomy): Eukaryota > Metazoa > Arthropoda > Malacostraca > Decapoda > Parastacidae > Cherax > Cherax quadricarinatus. The sequence continues at coordinate 46,888,505 of NC_091296.1, forward strand.
CTTGTATACCATAGGCAGGAGAGGTGCAGCAGTCGTAGGTGGTGTCACATTTGTCCAATGTGGAAGTAGGTCATGCCCAAGGGTTAGGCAAGCGAAGAATTCCCAAGTATTAAGATTACCACATTCTCCTGTTCTTCACGATTCTCCTTGCATGGACTGATGAAGCCACTGTGTGGCGAAACGTTTCCTCAATAAAGATACCCAAGAGTTGCACATGTGTCTAATTTATCAACACGTCGGTTCTCTGAAACATTCATCTACAATACATGTCGGTAACACTGGTCTGTTGTTTAATGCAGCGTGTCTTGCTCTTCGACTATTCTTATTCTCCTGGGTCTTTTGCCTCCTGTACTTCTTCCGTTCTCTAGAGCGCTTGGTTTTAGCATCTCTACACCATTGGGTAAACGAAGGGTTCGTCCTGGCCTTCTCATTATGTTTGTTGCCCTTGAGCACAAACCTTTCCTCCGCTTCTTTGCGTATTGTTGACAAACATTCCATCATCTCATTTCCTGATTTACCTATTAGTTCTCGGTCCCACTGAACTTCGTGCAGAAAATTCTTCGTGCCTGTGTAGTGTGCGCGTGTGTGTGCGTGTGTGTGTGTGTGTGTGTGTGTGTGTGTGTGTGTGTGTGTGTGTGTACTCACCTATATGTGGTTGCAGGGGTCGAGTCTTAGCTCCTGGCTCCGCCTCTTCACTGGTCGATACTAATTCACTCTCTCCCTGCTCCATGATATTTGTCATACCTCTTCTTAAAGCTATTTATGGAACTTGCTTCTACTACTTCACTCTCCAGATTATTCCAGTTCCTGACAACTCTAAGACTAAAGAAATACTTCCTAACATCCCTATGACTCATCTGGGTTTTCAGTTTCCAATTGTGTCCCCTTGTTTCTGTATCCCATCTCTGAAACATTCGATCCTTGTCCACCTTGTCAATGCCTCTTAGTATTTTATACGTTGTTATCATGTCCCCTCTATCCCTCCTATCCTCTAGTGTCATCATGTTGAGTTCCCTTAACCTCTCCTCATAAGACATAACCCTCAGTTCAGGGACTAATCGTGTTGCAAATTTTTGCACTTTCTCCAATTTCCAGTATAGGCCTTACGTACACTGTGTACAATGTCGTGAATGACTCCTTACTCAGATGTCTAAATGCCAATCTCAGGTTTGCCAATCTCCCATATGCTGCAGCAGTTATTTGACTGATGTGTGCCTCAGAGGACATGTTCGTTATAATGCTTACCCCAAGATCCTTTTCTTTAACTAACGTTTGCAGCTGTTGGTTTCCTAACCTGTACTCCGGCTGCGGTCTTCTGTGTCCTTCCTCAATCTTCATGACCTTACACTTACTGGGGTTGAACTCCAGGAGCCATTTTTCGGACCATACTTGTAGTTTGTCCAGATCCCCTTGTAATCTTAACTGATCCTCGCCCACTTGTATTCTCCTCATCAGTTTCACATCATCAGCGAACAGTGACACTTCTGAATCTATTCCTTCCATGTCATTCACGTATACAAGAAACAGCACCGGGCCTAGGACTGAACCTTGTGGAACCCCACTCGACACATTCGCGCACTCCGACACTTCAGCACGTACCAAAACACGCTGTTTCCTTCTTGTCAGGTATTCCCTGATCCATTGCAGTACTTTCCCCGTTGTTCCTGCCTGCTCCTTTAATTTTTGCACCAGTCTCTTGTGTGGTACTGTGTCAAAAGCCTTCTTGCAATCTAAAAAGATGCAATCTACCCATCCCTCTCTCTCTCTCCTGTCTTACTTCTGTTACCTTATCGTAGAACTCAAGTAAATTTGTGACACAGGATTTCCCATCTCTGAAGCCGTGCTGACTGTCATGTATGAGCCCAATCTTTTCAATGTGGTC